>NC_048574.1:64850286-65145286 GCF_013265735.2 Oncorhynchus mykiss | reverse complement strand
TTAATTAAATATTTGTTTTAGCGGTATCCAAAGTTTTTTTTTCAAAGTTAGGGTGGAAGAGGACAGAGTAACTTTCCTGGGGGTTGGAAGGTGTAGTGTGCGCAATGGCTTCTCAGCCTAGCGCGGAGGAGACGCTGTCGATACAGCATGGATTCAGGTGTGTTCCTGAGAACGGAGTTAAGGTGGAGGAGGTTCTGCTCGCGGTCGGTGAACAGGTAGGAGCTGAGTTTATACATTCTGCTTCTAGAATGAACAAAGCTGTGGTTGTGTTCATGAAAAGGGCTAATTTGGTCGGTAGGCTAATTGCTAGCGGAATATTTGTAAGGGATGTGTTGGTGTCAATTTCACCTCTCTCTACCCCTTCAACAAGAGTTGTAGTGGCAAATTTGCCTCCGTTTATTACGGATGATCAAATTAGGAAAGAGCTGAGTCGTTTTGGTAAGTTTGCTAGCGGTTTCCGTGTACTGTCAGCAGGTTTTCAGGCAGATGCCGTTAAGCACGTTGTTTCGTTCAGGAGGCAAGTGTTTATGTTTCTGAACAATAATGAGCAACAGCTAAATGTGCATTTTAAAGTGAGGCATGGGGAGGGGCTCTATGCCGGTTTTGCCAGCACAGATAGTCTACGGTGTTTTGAATGTGGGGATTTGGGGCACAAGAGTTTTGCGTGCCCACATAAAGGCCATAGACAAGGTGAGGGTACAACGGCAGGTGGGGGAAATCGAGGTCAAAATGCAGGGGGTAAGGAGATGCAGATAGCAGAGGCTGGGCCTAGTCAGTCTAGAGATGGTGGTGTAGATGAGGCTGGGCCTAGTCAGGCTAGAGATGGTAGGGTAGTGGAGGCTGGGTCTAGTCAGGCTAGAGATGGTAGGGTAGTGGAGGCTGGGTCTAGTCAGGCTAGAGATGGTGGAGAAGCAGAGGCTGGGTCTAGTCAGGCTAGAGATGGTAGGGTAGTGGAGGCTGGGTCTAGTCAGGCTAGAGATGGTGGAGAAGCAGAGGCTGGGTCTAGTCAGGCTAGAGATGGTGGGGTAGCTGAGGCTGGGCCTAGACATGCTATGGAGGGTGGTGCAGATGATGCTGGGCCGAGTCATGCTATGGAGGGTGGTGCAGATAATGCTGGGCCGAGTCATGCTATGGAGGGTGGTGTAGCTGAGGCTGGCCCTAGTCATGCTATGGAGGGTGGTGTAGCTGAGGCTGGCCCTAGTCATGCTATGGAGGGTGGTGCAGATGATACTGCGTCTAGTCAGGTAATTCTAGTGGATGAGGAGAGTATAGTGGGGAAGTGTAAGAGATTAGGGGGGGAGGAGGAGGGTGTCAAGAGGAAAAAGAAAAAGGGTGTGGACAAAGGCACCATGGAAATGTTGCCTGTTGCTGTGGGTGAGGCCCTAACCAGAGAGAAAGGGCAGGTGGTCAGGGTGGGAGATAGAGAAGAGGAGGAAAGTGAGTCTGAGGAAGAGGATGAGGAGTTATTTTTTTCAGACTCCTCTTCAATTGGCCCGGAGCTGACATCCAGTCAACCCGAGGGGTCTAAGTACACGTTGAGAGAACTGACAAGGTTCCTGAATGAGACTAAGGGGAAAAAAGTTAATCTTGAGGCTTTTTTTCCTGATCCTAGGAAGTTTGTAAGATCAGTACAACATGCTATGAGAAATGAGGGGCATGGTGTCCTCTCACCCAGGAAACGGTTTAGGTTGAGGAAGTGGGTCACAACAGTGCGTAAAGGTTTACCTTCAGACACTGTTTAGATGTTTAATTTCTTACTGACACTGGGGCTTTTTGAGCTTTGCTATTGGTCTATTTCTCTGCTGGCTTTTCTCCCACTTCTTATGGAGACTCTTCGGGTAGGCTCGCTCAATATAAATGGCGCCAGAGATGCGGGAAAGAGGAGTGTGTTGGGTGAATATGTAAAACAAAAAAAAGTACAGGTGTTGTTTCTGCAGGAGACGCATAGTGATGTGGTGAATGAAGTTGATTGGGGGCTCTGGTGGAAAGGGGCAAGTGTGTTGAGCCATGGGACAAATCTTAGTGCAGGGGTGGCAGTCCTTTTTGCACCTGGTCTGGCTGTAAAAATTTGCTCCTCAAAGGAGGTGTGTAGGGGTAGGTTGCTTGTTGTTAAAGCAGAAATTAACAACATGTGTTTTGTCTTTATAAATGTGTATGCGCCTAACACAGGGAGAGAAAGAGGGGTTCTATTTGGGAGTCTTAGACAGGAACTCTCACAAGTAGCGCCTGAGGAGACGCTGGTGATCGGAGGTGACTGGAACTGTACAATGGATTTTACAAAAGACAGAAATGGGGAAGAGCCTCATTCAGTGTCAGTGGGAGTGTTAAGGGATATCTTTAATCAGTTTGACCTAGTGGATGTTTGGAGAACTAAACATCCAAACACAAGACAGTATACGTGGGTGAAGGTTTTTGGGGCTAGGGTGAGTGCAGCTCGACTTGATCGCTTTTACATGTCCAGGAATCAGAGCAATAGGCTGCTGGGTGCTACCATTCTCCCAGTGGGGTTTTCGGATCACCACATAACCATGGCTCGGCTGTCTATTTCACCAGGGCCCCGGCAGGCATCTTATTGGAAGTTCAATGTAAAGCTCTTACAAGATGCCACTTTTTGCTCAGGTTTCCAGACTTTTTGGGAAAGATGGGGGCAGCGAAGAGAGGAGTATGAGTCTCTGAGTCAATGGTGGGATGTGGGGAAAGTGCAAATTCGGCTTTTCTGTCAACAGTATACTGCTCTCTCATCCTCAGAGGCTAGGAGAGTATTGGGGGAACTAGAGCGGTGTATTAGTGAGATGGAGGTAGAGATGGTGGGGCAAGGCAATGTAGGCCTCCAGGCTAACTTAGCCGAATTACGTAGGGACCTGGGCAGTTTTTTCCAGGTTAAAGCAAAGGGAGCACTTGTAAGAGCTAGGTTCTCCATGCTCAAGGAGATGGATGCTCCCAGCTCCTTCTTCTTTGGTTTGGAAAGACAGAGCAGTGAATCCAAGGGTATGCATTGTCTACGGCTGTCTGATGGGCGGGTGACCTCTGTGGTGGGGGAGATGCGGGAGCGGACTGTGGAGTTTTATACTGAATTGTATAGGGCAGAAATGTGTGATCCTATGTGTGCTCAGGTCTTGTTCGCAGGACTCCCTAAGCTCTCTCGGGCACAGAGGGATGAAATGGACATTCCTCTGTTGTCACATGAACTGGCAGAGGCAGTAACCCAGATGTCCCCCGGTCGTGCACCTGGGGTCGATGGACTTCCAGTGGAATTTTACAAAAAATTCTGGGGAACAATTGGACAGGATTTATTTTGCGTGTTGCGTGAATGCGTCGGGG
This sequence comes from Oncorhynchus mykiss, assembly GCF_013265735.2. NCBI lineage: Eukaryota > Metazoa > Chordata > Actinopteri > Salmoniformes > Salmonidae > Oncorhynchus > Oncorhynchus mykiss. Next base: position 65,141,965 of record NC_048574.1, on the reverse strand, counting down.
TGGGAGAGTTGCCGATGAGCTGCCGTCGGGCGGCTCTGACTCTCCTGCCCAAAAAAGGGGACTTGTGTGAACTTAAGAACTGGAGGCCTGTGGCATTACTCTGTGCGGACTACAAGATTTTTGCCAAGGTCCTCTCTAACAGACTGAAGTCCCATCTGGACTCTATAATACACAAGGACCAGACATATTGTGTACCGGGACGCTCAATCACGGACAACTTGTTCTTGATTAGGGACATGTTGGATTTGTCGAGAGGTTCTAATGTGAACTTTGGACTGGTCTCTTTAGATCAAGAGAAGGCTTTTGATAGAGTGGATCATGAGTATCTGTTTAATGTGATGTCTGTGTTTGGGTTTGGGAAGAGTTTTGTGACCTGTGTGAAGCTGTTGTATGCTGGGGCGTCATGTATGGTTAAGGTGGGAGGGGGGCTCAGTAGGCCAGTCTGGGTGAGACGGGGTATTAGACAAGGATGCCCTCTATCTGGGCAGCTGTACACACTAGCCATTGAGCCTTTTTTAGGACTGCTACGCAGGAGACTGCGGGGAGTGTGCTGGACAGGCATGGATGTGGTGACAGGAATAGCAGTCTCAGCATATGCAGATGATGTTTCTGTGATGGTCAGGGATGGGCAAGATATGCAGGAACTAGAGACCAGTCTGAAGGTGTACGAGGGAGCTTCATCAGCTAAGGTAAACTGGGGCAAGAGCAAAGCTCTGTTATGTGGGGCATGGGGGGATAGGGCTCCTCCTCTGCTTCCAGGGGGTTTGCAGTGGGGTTGTGAAGGGCTTAAAGTGTTGGGGGTGTACCTGGGCTCGGAGAGGTGGGTCAGCAAGAACTGGGAGGGGCTGTCACAGGCAGTGGTGTCAAGACTGGCCAGGTGGAGGTGGCTCCTGTCCCAAGTGTCATATAGAGGGAGGGTGCTGATAATCAACAACCTGGTGGCATCTTCCTTGTGGCATAAACTGGCTGTCCTCAACCCCCCCGCCGGTCTGCTTGCAGACCTGCAACGCAAGCTGGTGGACTTCTTTTGGTCGGGACATCACTGGCTGAAGGCAGCAGTTTTGTACATGACCGTCCACGAAGGAGGACAGGGCTTGGTGGAACTGGAGAGCAGGATGGCTGCTTTCCGACTAAAGGCGGTGCAGAGACTGCTGTACCACACTGATGTTGGCTGGAGGGAACCAGCATGCGCGCTGCTGAGGAGAGCTGGCGGATTAGGGTTGGACCGGCAGCTGTTCCTCATGAAGCTGGAGAGGCTGAGTACAGCAGGTCTCTCAGAGTTTTACTCTGCGGTGCTGAGGGCCTGGCAGCTGCTAAGGCCCACACGAGAAGGGGGTGTGGAGCCTGGGCAGTGGGTGTGGGAGGAGCCTATCTTCCACAACCCAGCCATCCCTTTGAGATCGGTTCAGTCGGCCACCCTGCAGAGGCAACTGATGGCAGGAGGTTTACAAAGGCTGGGTGACCTGAGACTGCTGGGAGAGGAGGGGTGGAAAACCCCGGAGGTCTTGGCGCAACAAACAGGAATAACGTCTCTTAGGCTGCTGGAAAGATTCCTGGAGGAGGTCCAGGAGGCACTGTCTGAGCCGGTAAGGGGGGTGTTTGAGAGGCCAAAGGGAGAGGGGCCACCAATGTTCCCGCCACTGCAGGTGACGGCAGAGACTGGAGACTGGCAAGGGGGTCTGGAGGACTTGTTAGATTTTAACACTCCGAGCCTGGGGGAGTTTGAGGGGGTGGGAGGTAAAGCCCTCTACAACCTCTGCGTTAAGGTTAGGAGCATTAGAAGCCTAACAGGAGTGAAGGCACATCAGTGGCAGGGGGTATGTGGGGCGGAGAGTATGGTGGGTTTTCGATGGAGGGCGCTCTACAAACCCCCAGTACCAAAGAGGTCAGGGGACCTCCAGTGGAGGGTTCTTCATGGAGCCCTGGCCACTAACAGCTGGTTGGCACGGGTTGATCCGGGAATTGGGCAGGGGTGTCCTTTCTGTCAAATGAAAGAAACTGTAATTCATGTGTTTTCTGTGTGCACCAGGTTAATGCCATTAATGTCTCTGTTGGAATGTCTGTGTGACAGGTTGGGGGTGGTTTTTGCTGTTGGGATGTTTATAATGGGATACAGGTATTCGAGTAAGGAGAAAGAAAAATGTGTTTTGTTGAATTTTCTGTTTGCTCAGGCAAAGTTAGCTATTTGGCTAACAAGGAGGAACAGGGTTAAAGGTGGGGGTATAACAGACCCTTTACTACTGTTTAATGGGATGGTCTCTGCGCGCCTTAGGGTTGAGTTTGAGTTCTATAAAATGATCAAATGTGTGGAGATGTTTGAGGAGATATGGTGTGTTGGGGGGGCTGTCTGTATTGCTGGGGAAGATGTTTTGGATATACGGTTGTAGGAGAGGGTTTTTGTGTATGGTGATTTGTATCATGTGGTAGAGGATATATTTTTATTTTTTATTTTAGGGGAGGGGGGGGGGGTGAGTTTTAAATGAATTGAGAATGTTTCAATAAAGAAAGACCAAAAGTCAAAAAGTCTCTCTCTCTCTCTCTCTCTCGCTCTCTCTCTCTCTCTCTCTCTCGCTCTCTCTCTCTCTCTCTCTCTCTCGTTGTCGGGGAATATACCTTTGTGAATCTCTCTTGTCTGACAAGAACATGCATTCTGCGTTCTACTGTTTGAGCATCTGTGTCCTGTCCGTCAGTCAAGCTGAAAGAGGGAGATGGTCTAGTTGGCCCCTCTTTTTTTCCCTCAAGTCGTGAGGATCCACAAGAGGATGTGTAGCCTTGCATAGCGTATCATAGCATCCCCAGGGTGTGGCAGAGCTATGGTTCTGGACTGTTGGAGCAGATCTTGGTGGACCACTGTGTGAGGGAAGCTGTCTCAGTTTCCCCTCATAACTACTTGATTCGAATTCCATGTTGTTTATTTATTTTCTCCCTCTTTCATTACATCATTTCACATTCATTTAAGAGTTCTTCTAATGTATCTAAAACGTATGATTGTTAAAAACCTGGAAATAAATAAAGTCACAAAACAGAAACAAAGGAACTAACATGGACACAGGAAATGTTGCTGTCCAGGTGGCAGACTTCTTTAAAAACCCCAAAATGGTTATTTATGATCATTGGATGACAAAGGACCACTAAACGTCACCACCATTCTTTTTGTACATCCAGGAACTTCCCCATGCCTCTGGACTGCATCACTTCCTGTGGGAAGATTCTGATGAAGGCATTCCATAGTTTATTATGCCCTCCCAGACCACAGAGAAACAACAATCACTCAGTCAATGGGAAGCACCTGCTCTGTTAAATCACTCCGCACTCAAACGCACCTGTGGCTCTCATTTTCCCATGCTCTCAGCAGTGGGCTATTCACAGTATATGAATGCAGCATGATATGAACACATAGATCAATCTATGATCCACACATACAACATGAATTATTCAAAAATGGATAAATGTATTTTTTATACATGTACTATTTACAAAATGTTTTTTTATTATTATGAATTATGTATTTATATATATATATATATATATATATATATATATCATGCAAGTGAGACCTGCTGCAGAGAGAAACCTGAGTATGTAAATCATTATATATTTTTTATTATTTTAACTAGGCAAGTCAGTTAAGAACAAATTCTTCTTTACAATGATGGCCTACCGGGGAACAATGGGTTAACTGCCTTGTTCAGGAGCAACATGACCCATTTTTACCTTGTCAGCTTGGGGATTTGATCCAGCAACATTTTGGTTAGTGGCCCAACCCTCTAACCACTAGGATACCTGCCACCCCAAAATGTAATTAAAATATTTTTCTTTATTTTTACTATTTTCTACATTGTAGAATAATTTTGAAGACATCAAAACTATGAAATTACACATACGGAATCATGTAGTAACCAAAAAAGTATTAAACACATTTTTGATTCTTCAAAATAACCACCTTGATGACAGCTTTGCACACTCTTGGCATTCTCTCAACCAGCTTCGTGACGAATGCTTTTCCATCAGTCGTGAAGGAGTTCCCACATATGCTGAGCACTTGTTGGCTGCTTTTCCTTCACTCTGCGGTCCAACTCATCCCAAACCATCAATTGGGTTGAGGTCGGGTGATTGTGGAGGCCAGGTCATCTGATGCTGCCCCCCATCACTCTCCTTCTTGGTAAAATAGCCATTACACAGCCTGGAGGTGTGTTTTGGGTCTTTGTCATATCAAAAAAACAAATCAAATCACTAAGCGAAAACCAGATGGGATGGCTTTTCGCTGCAGAATGCTGTGGTAGCCATGCTGGTTAAGTGTGCCTTGAATTCTAAATACATCACTGACAGTGTCACCAGCAAAGCACCACAACACCATCACACCTCCTCCTCCATGCTTCATGGTGGGAACCACACATGCAGAGATTATCTGTGCACCTACTCTGCGTCTCACAAAGACACGGCGGTTGGAATCAAAAAATCTCAAATTTGGACTCATCAGACCAAAAGGACAGATTTCCACCAGTCTAATGTCCATTGGTTGTGTAATGTCCTTGGCCCCGTGTAATGTCCTTGGCCCCATCAAATCTCTTCTTTAGTAGTTGGTTCTTTGCAGCAATTCTACCATGAAGGCCTGATTTATGCAGTCACCTCTGAACAGTTGATGTTGAGATGTGTCTGTTACTTGAACTCTGTGAAGCATTTATTTGGGCTGAGGTAACTTTGGGTCTTTTGTTTCCTGTGGCGGTCCTCATGAGAGCACTTGAAGGTTTTTGCGACTGAACTTGGAGAAACGTTCAAAGTTCTTGACATTTTATGGATTGACTGATCTTCATGTCTTAAAGTAATGATGGACTGTCATTTATTTTTTGCTTATTTGAGCTGTTCTTGCCATAATATGGACTTTTACCAAATAGGGCTATCTTCTGTATACAACCCCTGCCTTGTCACAACACAACTGATTGGCTCAAACGCACTAAGAAGGAAAGAAATTCCACAAATTAACTTTTAACAAGGCACACCTGTTAATTGAAATGCATTCCAGGTGACTAGCTCATGAGAAGCTGAGAATGCCAAGAATGCGCAAAGCTTTCATCAAGGAATCAGGCCTTCATGTAGAAAATAGTCCAAATAAAGAAAAACTCTTGAATGAGCAGATATTTCCAATCTTGACTGGTACTGTATATAGATTTGTAATACTTATATATAGAATGGAGGAAATGCATGGCTAAAGAGAAAGGTCAACTGATGGAGCAGTGGACTGTTACTGAGGTGGAACCTGGATGTACCATGCTGGCTGACTGGGCAGGGAACGTGTCATTGGATGACCTTTGACATTGGGTGGTCTCTGTCATGGTCCCCTCCTGCTCTCCTCTCCTGACCTCCAGACACAGGTACCCCTGTGGTTTCTCCATTCCCCTCGGTGACACCAATGATTGAGAGCACATCTGGCTCCTAAAAAACAAAACTGTCAAAATAGTACTGATAGTTTTCTTGTAGCAAAACTCATAGTTTAACTCACCTCTCCATAAGAGCCTTCACTGTTAAAATAAAAAGACACACAACACCATCCTCGTGTAGTAAAACCATGTAAAGTAGTGCACCTTAGCTGAGATCTGGTGTTTAGAGGGTGTTTGAATGCAAACCCAATGGAAGTGTTATACACTGGATGTATTTCCAAACAGAATGGAAGTATTCTGAGGCACCAATCTGAAAATTTGGCTTTTTAAGAGCGTGTTGGGTGTTTTAATGCATGTGAAAGGTAGCATGCAAACACAAAATGTTTTGTCAGACTGTGTCTCTCATATAACCAAATGTTTCTAAATTGCAAATGGTTTATATCATAAATATTGATTGATTATAAATATTGATATATCGATTTAACTCAATATTTTAACTAACATTTTAAAAAAGACACTGGGAATAGAATGCTTTACTAGGGTATACATTGCCACTAATTATAGGCTGCAGTTGCCAGGCAACTTTGTGATATAAATAATGTTACCATCAAAATGTTTAGGGCTATGTAAGTTATAGCAGACTTAAAATGTAGAAAGTGAGCCTTTAACACTGGTAATCATGTGAAAAGGTGGATGTGAACCCAGGTCTCTTGCTTGTCAAAACACTGCCTTAGAGTCCACTCAGCCAGTCTTCAGGAGTCAACTGTTGTGCTGAACCACCCTCGTTACTCTGATAACAGGGCCCGATTCAGACTTCAGAAAGGTAGACTTAACATGGACTGAGGAAAAAATGTGCTACAGTCATCAGTCCACGTTAAATCAACTTATCTGGAGTTTGAATAGGGCCTAGTGAATGTTTTTTGTGTGTGTAAGTCCACCTTTATTTTTTCATACCTTAATATCAGAAGATAAATGTTGAAATGAAAGGCTAAATTTGAGCTTCAAACATTGTGGTTTTGTACTGCTCAGAATTCCCCAAGGCTGAGGTATGGAGGTGGAGGGAGGGCATTCCTGAATTTTTTTTTACAAGTTTTGTATGAGTGCTAGTTCTAACATTAACAGTCATTGTCTGCATTATTTCCAATGAATGTGAAATATAATGCCACATTTCTGTTGATTTTGAAGAATATGATAAATACCTTACAGATCTTTGAACTGCCTTTATCAATATACAAATGTTTAAGGCCTGTTTGTCATTTGATAATTTGATAATGAAGCTTAAATCATGTCTTGAAAAAAAGTTTTTGTACTCGTTAATTCATTTCCTGGACAAACCAATGAATTTGTATTTTCCAAACAAAACAAAAAATACTTATGTCCTTTGTTTGAGATTATACTGTCCATTTCATCTTTTGGAATTACCGATGAAGAGTTTATAAACACCATATAAAATCATGGAATACACAATAAGAGGAGGGACCATTTACAGTATTTGGAAACTCCAGAAGAAGGGATATAATTCTGCACTAGACCGGATTCGAAACACCATAATAGTATTTTCAACCCTTTCTGGGTTAGGACTCCCAGTCTCTGGCAAGGTGTTGCACAATTCTTGATGATGTGGTGTTACAACACACCATGTCATGTTTCAGAACACCTCAGGATGAATGTTTCAGGACCCCTCAGGATGAATGTTTCAGAACACCTCAGGATAAATGTTTCAGAACACCTCAGGATTAATGTTTCAGGACCCCTCAGGATGAATGTTTCAGAACACCTCAGGATAAGATAAGATCTTACATTTGGGAGGACCCTCAATGACCGTAATGATCCAAGCTGCATGTCATTGCCAATGAAATGACAAAAAAAAGCATTGCAACAAATTACAGGCCAATACCAAAGACAATTTATTTAATTTTTTCTTTTTTTTCTCCAAGATCGCATAGCAGTTCAGACGTCTTTTGTCCTCGTCTTGTCGTGTCCTGTATATATATATATTTACAACTTTTTTTTCACATACATTTTATTTTTATTTTCCATCAACTCATCTTCTAAACACTCTCCTGCAACCAGCCTCACCAATTTATATTTATAAAAAAGTATTATTTACCTCAGATCTGCAATCCTTCAGGAAGCTAGCCAGAAACTCCAGGAGGCTGGCCAGAAACTAGCCAGAAGCTAGCCAGGAGCTAGCCCAGAAGCTAATCAGAAGCTAACCACGGTTTGTGGTCATCGGCTGTCCTTTAGTTCGAAAATCTATCGAAAATCTATCGCCAGTTTTGTACGGCGCAGCGCGGCTCGGGAAACGGAACATACCGGACCATTTTTTTTTTTCTCTCCATGTCCCTGGATTTCAACTGCTCTCTGGACGTTCATACCCGGATCTCACAGCTAGCTAGCTGCTATCCGTGTGACAGTCGGCTTTCGTCGATTCCGGAGCAAACATCGATTGTTCCGGTGCTAGCCAGCTCCGTCAATCACGCCTGAGTTCCATCATTCACTCCTGGGCTGCAGTCACCTATCCGGACCCGTTTCACTGCCTACGCGGAGCCCCACCGGGCCTTCACAACCGGACTGCCGACGTTATCTACCTGAAGGAGATCCGGCTGGCTCCTCTGTCGCGACGTTACCGGAACGCCCATCTGCGGCCCGCTAACCGTTAGCTGTCTTTCCGGCTGCTATCTGAATAGACAATCGGACAATTTATTTATTTGAATTATTATGTTTTCTTCTCGGGCCTCTATAACTATATCTATTGTTCTTATTTTTGTTGTTGTGTGATTTGGATTAATCCCCTCTACCACACGGAACCCCACTAATCTACTGACCGAACGCAAGAGGTGGCTAACAACAGACTCCATCCTATGCTAGCTTGCTACCGGTTGGCTTGGCTAGCTGTCTAAATCGCCGTGACCCTAAACCAACCTCTCCACTCACTGGACCCTTTTGATCACTCGACTAAGCATGCCTCTCCTTAATGTCAATATGTCTTGTCCATTGCTGTTCTGGTTAGTGTTTATTGGCTTATTTCACTGTAGAGCCTCTAGTCCTGCTCACTATACCTTATCCAACCTATTAGTTCCACCACCCACATATGCAATGACATCTCCTGGTTTCAATGATGTTTCTAGAGACAATATCTCTCTCTTCATCACTCAATACCTAGGTTTACCTCCACTGTATTCACATCCTACCTTACCTTTGTCTGTACATTATACCTTGATGCTATTTTATCGCCCCCAGAAACCTCCATTTACTCTCTGTTCCAGACGTTCTAGACGACCAATTCTTATTGCTTTCAGTCGCACCCTTATTCTACTCCTCCTATGTTCCTCTGGCGATGTAGAGGTGAATCCAGGCCCTGCAGTGCCTAGCTCCACTCCTATTCCCCAGGCGCTCTCTTTTGACGACTTCTGTAACCGTAATAGCCTTGGTTTCATGCATGTTAACATTAGAAGCCTCCTCCCTAAGTTTGTTCTTTTCACTGCTTTAGCACACTCTGCCAACCCGGATGTTCTAGCTGTGTCTGAATCCTGGCTTAGGAAGACCACCAAAAATTCAGACATTTTAATTCCAAACTACAACATTTTCAGACAAGATAGAACTGCCAAAGGGGGCGGTGTTGCAATTTACTGCAAAGATAGCCTGCAGAGTTCTGTCCTACTATCCAGGTCTGTACCCAAACAATTTGAACTTCTACTTTTAAAAATCCACCTTTCTAAAAACAAGTCTCTCACCGTTGCCGCCTGCTATAGACCACCCTCTGCCCCCAGCTGTGCTCTGGACACCATATGTGAACTGATTGCCCCCCATCTATCTTCAGAGCTCGTGCTGCTAGGCGACCTAAACTGGAACATGCTTAACACCCCAGCCATCCTACAATCTAAACTTGATGCCCTCAATCTCACACAAATTATCAATGAACCTACCAGGTACCTCCCCAAAGCCTTAAACACGGGCACCCTCATAGATATCATCCTAACCAACTTCCCCTCTAAATACACCTCTGCTGTCTTCAACCAAGATCTCAGCGATCACTGCCTCATTGCCTGCATCCGTAATGGGTCAGCGGTCAAACGACCTCCTCTCATCACTGTAAAACGCTCCCTGAAACACTTCAGCGAGCAGGCCTTTCTAATCGACCTGGCCGGGGTATCCTGGAAGGATATTGACCTCATCCCGTCAGTAGAGGATGCCTGGATATTTTTTAAAAATGCCTTCCTAACCATCTTAAATAAACATGCCCCATTCAAGAAATTTAGAACCAGGAACAGATATAGCCCTTGGTTCTCCCCAGACCTGACTGCCCTTAATCAACACAAAAACGTCCTATGGCGTTCTGCATTAGCATCGAACAGCCCCCGTGATATGCAGCTGTTCAGGGAAGCTAGAAACCATTATACACAGGCAGTTAGAAAAGCCAAGGCTAGCTTTTTCAAGCAGAAATTTGCTTCTTGCAACACTAACTCAAAAAAGTTCTGGGACACTGTAAAGTCCATGGAGAATAAGAACACCTCCTCCCAGCTGCCCACTGCACTGAAGATAGGAAACACTGTCACCACTGATAAATCCACCATAATTGAAAATTTCAATAAGCATTTTTCTACTGCTGGCCATGCTTTCCACCTGGCTACTCCTACCCCTGTCAACAGCACTGCACCCCCAACAGCAACTCGCCCAAGCCTTCCCCATTTCTCCTTCTCCCAAATCCATTCAGCTGATGTTCTGAAAGAGCTGCAAAATCTGGACCCCTACAAATCAGCCGGGCTAGACAATCTGGACCCTTTCTTTCTAAAATTATCTGCCGAAATTGTTGCCACCCCTATTACTAGCCTGTTCAACCTCTCTTTCGTGTCGTCTGAGATTCCCAAAGATTGGAAAGCAGCTGCGGTCATCCCCCTCTTCAAAGGGGGGGGACACTCTTGACCCAAACTGCTACAGACCTATATCTATCCTACCATGCCTTTCTAAGGTCTTCGAAAGCCAAGTCAACAAACAGATTACCGACCATTTTGAATCTCACCATACCTTCTCTGCTATGCAATCTGGTTTCAGAGCTGGTCATGGGTGCACCTCAGCCACGCTCAAGGTCCTAAACGATATCTTAACCGCCATCGATAAGAAACATTACTGTGCAGCCGTATTCATTGATCTGGCCAAGGCTTTCGACTCTGTCAATCACCACATCCTCATCGGCAGACTCAACAGCCTTGGTTTCTCAAATGATTGCCTCGCCTGGTTCACCAACTACTTCTCTGATAGAGTTCAGTGTGTCAAATCTGAGGGTCTGTTGTCCGGACCTCTGGCAGTCTCTATGGGGGTGCCACAGGGTTCAATTCTTGGACCGACTCTCTTCTCTGTATACATCAATGAGGTCGCTCTTGCTGCTGGTGAGTCTCTGATCCACCTCTACGCAGACGACACCATTCTGTATACTTCCGGCCCTTCTTTGGACACTGTGTTAACAACCCTCCAGGCAAGCTTCAATGCCATACAACTCTCCTTCCGTGGCCTCCAACTGCTCTTAAATACAAGTAAAACTAAATGCATGCTCTTCAACCGATCACTACCTGCACCTACCCGCCTGTCCAACATCACTACTCTGGACGGCTCTGACTTAGAATACGTGGACAACTACAAATACTTAGGTGTCTGGTTAGACTGTAAACTCTCCTTCCAGACCCATATCAAACATCTCCAATCCAAAGTTAAATCTAGAATTGGCTTCCTATTTCGCAACAAAGCATCCTTCACTCATGCTGCCAAACATACCCTTGTAAAACTGACCATCCTACCAATCCTCGACTTTGGCGATGTAATTTACAAAATAGCCTCCAATACCCTACTCAACAAACTGGATGCAGTCTATCACAGTGCAATCCGTTTTGTCACCAAAGCCCCATACACTACCCACCATTGCGACCTGTACGCTCTCGTTGGCTGGCCCTCGCTTCATACTCGTCGCCAAACCCACTGGCTCCATGTCATCTACAAGACCCTGCTAGGTAAAGTCCCCCCTTATCTCAGCTCGCTGGTCACCATAGCATCTCCCACCTGTAGCACACGCTCCAGCAGGTATATCTCTCTAGTCACCCCCAAAACCAATTCTTTCTTTGGCCGCCTCTCTTTCCAGTTCTCTGCTGCCAATGACTGGAACGAACTACAAAAATCTCTGAAACTGGAAACTCTTATCTCCCTCACTAGCTTTAAGCACCAACTGTCAGAGCAGCTCACAGATTACTGCACCTGTACATAGCCCACATATAATTTAGCCCTATCAACTACCTCTTTCCCAACTGTATTTAATTTATTTATTTATTTTGCTCCTTTGCACCCCATTATTTTTATTTCTACTTTGCACATTCTTCCATTGCAAAACTACCATTCCAGTGTTTTACTTGCTATATTGTATTTACCTTGCCACCAAGGCCTTTTTTTGCCTTTACCTCCCTTCTCACCTCATTTGCTCACATTGTATATAGACTTGTTTATACTTTATTATTGACTGTATGTTTGTTTTACTCCATGTGTAACTCTGTGTTGTTGTATCTGTCGAACTGCTTTGCTTTATCTTGGCCAGGTCGCAATTGTAAATGAGAACTTGTTCTCAACTTGCCTACCTGGTTAAATAAAGGTAAAATAAAAAAAATAAAAAATAAAATAAATGTTTCAGAACACCTCAGGATAAATGTTTCAGAACACCTCAGGATAAATGTTTCAGAACACCTCAGGATGAATGTTTCAGAACACCTCAGGATGAATGTTTCAGGACCCCTCAGGATGAATGTTTCAGAACACCTCAGGATAAATGTTTCAGAACACCTCAGGATAAATGTTTCAGAACACCTCAGGATTAATGTTTCAGAACACTACAGGATGAATGTTTCAGGACCCCTTGGGATGAATGTTTCAGAACATCTCAGGATGAATGTTTCAGAACAACTCAGGATGAATGTTTCAGAACACCTCAGGATGAATGTTTCAGAACACTTCAGGATGAATGTTTCAGAACACCTCAGGATTAATGTTTCAGAACACTACAGGATGAATGTTTCAGGACCCCTTGGGATGAATGTTTCAGAACATCTCAGGATGAATGTTTCAGAACACCTCAGGATGAATGTTTCAGAACACTTCAGGATGAATGTTTCAGAACACCTCAGGATGAATGTTTCAGAACACTTCAGGATGAATGTTTCAGAACACCTCAGGATGAATGTTTCAGAACACCTCAGGATAAATGTTTCAGAAAAACCTCAGGATAAATGTTTCAGAACACCTCAGTATAAATGTTTCAGAACACCTCAGGATTAATGTTTCAGAACACTACAGGATGAATGTTTCAAAACACCTCAGTATGAATGTTTCAAGACCCATCAGGATGAACGTTTCAGAACACCTCAGGATGAACGTTTCAAAACCCCTCAGGATGAATGTTTCAGGACCCCTCAGGATGAATGCTTCAGAACACCTCCGGATGAATGTTTCAGTACACCATAAATCTGTCCCAATGCCTTCACAACCATGTTTCAATACTCCAGCAAAGTTAAGGTTTCGTCTCCTGGTGGTGGCAGCTCAGTTGCCACTAGTTTTAGTGTTACCAAGCACATTTTCACAGTGTTCGTTCGTTCTCATGTAACTTAAGACTTGTGACTGCTTCTGAAACCAAACCCCTAAATGGTTTAGTCTCTCACCTATCCATCCAGGCCATTGTCCACTTCAGATTAGTGATTGAATCAAGTGTCCCCTTTAGGACATACCAATTTTTGTTAGTCACCTCCAAGTGAGCAGAATGTGGGATGTTAAGTGTCAACAGCTCTCTCTCTCTGTGTGTGTGTGTGTGTGTGTGTGTGTGTGTGTGTGTGTGTGTGTGTGTGTGTGTGTGTGTGTGTGTGTGTGTGTGTGTACACACACGTGTGTTTCAACAGCTCAGATCACCACGATCCCCAGCTTTACAGAACCCTTCCACATGCCCACTCCTGTCGGCAGGGATCCTGGGTGTGCGGGTGTGTGTGTGGGACTTGAGTGACATGCATTATGCATCGCTTGTGCATTAAACAATGCTAATGATGGCTCAGTGTGCAAAATAAGCAATGGTCCCCTACTGTGCTGTATGAAGCTGGTAGGAACCAGACAGACACGCAGGTTGCTGTCAATGTCATGTCGCATTTTTATTTTTTATTTAACTAAGCAAGTCAGTTAAGAACAAATTCTTATTTACAATGACAGCCTACACCGGCCAAACCCGGACGACGCTGGGACAATTGTGCCACGCCCTATGGGACTCCCAATCACAGCCTGTTGTGATACAGCCTGGAATTGAACCAGGATGTCTGTAGTGACACCTCTAGCTCTGAGATACAGTGCCTTAGACCGCTGTGCCACTCGGGAGCATAAGGAGTGAAAACAAGGAAATTAAGTTGTATGACATCATGAATAAACCATACATACATTTAAATAAATGCTCTGTCCCAATTTAGCATGTGCGCTCTAACGTGACACTTTTTCCATAATGTTTTACAAATTATTCTTAGAAGTAATACATTTGTTAATGTGTTGAATATATTTGCCGTCATTTAGGTCTACTTCCAGGACTCGAACATGAGAGCAAGAAAAACCAATCAGTCGCCATTGTTCGTTCATCTCACCAGTACCATCCTTTCCCTATAACCGACGCCCGACTCCTAGTGCAGCAGGGTTCTAATGTGCTGAGTATGTGTAATTACTGTAAGTCAAACTGCCTCCCTGCCTGTCTCCCCAAGATGGCTTAGTCTGGTAGCTTTTCACACCGTCATCGCTAACCCATCCTACAGCAAACAAGAACAAGCAGACCTTATTAAAAATCAGCAGGTGTCTAATGTCTAACGTAAAGCACATACCATTCATGTACAGTAAACCAAGCTGCTCATTGCTCCCTGCCTGCCTCTCTTCCCTCCTCCTCGTGATGCCGGTAGAAGTCAGTACAGCCATCAGCATCCAGCTGAACCCCCCCCCCCCCCCCCCCCCCCACACACACACAGCCCCATAGTCCATATCCTCCTCTCTGTCTTGTTATGTCTGCCTTTAAATCTCTGGGATGCTGGCTTGGCAGGCCAGGAGATGTGTATTCCCCAACACACGCTCTAACTACCTCTCTACCTCCCTTACTGGTAACCGCCCTTGCAGAGTATCACACTGAAGCTCCAGTCTGCATACTCTCCTGGATTGCGGCCCCGGAGCCTCAGACACCGCCGGCTATATTTAGTAGGACTAATTGGGAGAGGTAGAATAACTGTCGGAAAGCAAAGTGACACCTCTGAAGAGAACAGAACCCCCCCCCCCCCCCGTGTATTCTTTTAACATTCTCTTTTCTTGTTGTTGCTTTGGTTGGTGCCAAGGTAACAAAAACAACAGGTTTGAGTTAATAGGCTTTCGGTGGAAGAAGGGGAAGATATGACAGCTCATTTAAAGGAGAAGAAAAGTAAAGAGGAACAGAAGACGAGGGGATTGTTGGTACAAATCAGGGCTTTGTCCTGTCGCAAAACGAGATCCCTTGTGTGTCGTGTCCTGTGGCTTCAGTCTCATAACTAGACAACAGAAATAAGGACATATATAGAAAGAGAAAGAGAGAGAGAGAGAGAGAGAGAGAGAGAGAGAGAGAGAGGACTGTGAGGTTGGGATGCTACCTGGGGATAAGTGGTTTTCCTGCCCGGCCCTACATATAGTTCTTCTCGAGACTTAAAAAAAGGAAAGAGCACTTCTGAAAGCAAGGATCTACAGTCACCATCCAGAACGTCAAAATGTGAAACAATGAATTTCTCTCACTGTCTTTGTGCTGTGATTACGTGAGAATTGTGTGGGTTTTTAAAAGCTCTTAAAATATTTAGACGGATCAAAATAGACCTCAGAAAAACATACAGAATTCAAAGCATTATTCACACGCAATAACGCAGTCACACACTACCCACTGGGCACAGACGTCAATTCAGCGTCTATTCCACGTTGGTTCAACTTCATTGAAATGACGTGGAAACAACGTTGATTCAACCAGCCTGTGTCCAGTGGGTAAGCATCTCTGTCTGATACAGCTACAGGAGAGAGTGGAATAAAAAGAAAAGAGCCTCATTAACTTGTCAGTCAAATTGGAATGCCAAAACTATTAATGCATTAAATAATACAGACCGTTATTGATGCAAATGGCAAGAGGAGCCTTTCAAATGGAAACCTACTTTGCTCTGTGGTCCAAGAGATCTAAGTCAGCTAGCGCTTGCCTACTCACATTGCAGACATCAATTAACGAGGAAAATGGAGAGGGTTCTCTGTGTTTATTTAACAGGCGGTGAGGGAAGGAGGGAGGGACAGAGAGAGAGGTAGGGAAAGAGAAACAGAGAGAGAGGGAGAGAAGGAGGGAAAGAGAGACAGAGAGAAGGAGAGAGAGTGGGAGAGAGAGAGAGAGAGACAGAGGGAGGGAGGGAGGGAAAGAAAGACAGAGAGAAAGACAGAGTGGGGGAAAGAGAGAGAGACACAGAGAGGGAGGGAAAAAGAAACAGAGAGAGACAGAGAGGGAGGGAAAGAGAGACAGAGAGAGAGAGGGAAAGAGAAACAGAGAGAGACAGAGACAGGGAGAGAGAGGAGAGAGTTTATATTTCTGTGTGTCAGAGTGTGCTTTGTGAACAGTTTGTTTTCTGTACGTGCCTGTGTTAATTATAATCATATTAAAATATATGTGTGTGTGTGTGTGTGTGTGTGTGTGTGTGTGTGTGTGTGTGTGTTTGTGCGAGTGTGTATCCCTCAACCCTACCTTTGTGTTTCCCTCCTCTCTCTACCTGATATAGTGTACACTACACTGAGCTCCGTACGGTAATTCCCCAGCCCCTGGGGGATACATTTATGCAGTAACATTGCGTGCAGGTTTTTAAACGCTGAGGTCTCGGTTCGCTGTGCCCAAGTTCTTCCAGGTCATCCATTGTCTGTTAATAAGTGCTGTGAGAGAGCACTGCTTCTCTACAGATAATTGACATGAACAAACCCACAGGGGACTCATTCCACTGCTCTTATTTACTGACATTATCTTTCCTTCTCTCACTGACCTTTACCTATCAGAAAAACATGTCAGGCCTGGTTTGAAATGACAGAGTGAATATTAGTTTTAAAGGTAGGATGGATGTAGTTCTCGAAGTGGCCAGAAGGTGGCATTGGAGGACATTTGAAACACGTGCGGTTTGCGTATTGGATGAAATTACATATGGCTTCAAGTTCAGTACAGGTGCCTCGGTGGTGTGTGAAATGCTCTTTATTGACCCTTGCAGTCATTTTCTAATAACAATAATTATTGCTGACTATGGTCATTTGAGGGGTAACATTGTTGACGTTTGCAACTTCGTTGAATTAGGGTGAGTATTGGTCAAGTGGTACATTTAAGCTTTGTAATGGTTATATTGACATTTGTACAATAACATAACCAACAATCAATGCCTGTGTGTTAGTAAGTATGTGACGATAAACAATGTGTTCAACGTGTATACAAACGCCTCCAGAGGCGTATGCTGCGTCGCGCTAGTCCGAACCAGGAAACGGACATTTCTGTAGTTATACACGTTCCGCGTTCAAAGAATCAGCAAGTCGGAAATGTTTGAGTTTCCTAGTACGAACTATGTGAATGCACAATAATGGTAATATGCCATAGTCTTCTGAGGTAAATAATGTTAAGGTTATAAAAAATCTTGAAAGGATATTCAATGTCACATTACAACATATTTTGTCATGGGATGTAATTGTGAATCAAAATGATTGTAAATGGTTTTCATGCTACACTCACCTTTCTAGAATATTGACATTTTGAGAGTGTCCCAGAATGCCAATCACCTACTGTCAATCTGGAACATTCTTCTAGGTAATTTTAATGGAGAAAAATACAATTTGGAGGATTATGAAATACATGTTTTCTTAACAGAAATCAATTTTCTAAATATGCTCAAATTTTCAATTTCATTTTCCTCAAATCAGCTATCGGTTGGCTTGCTAGCTGCGTTTTACTTAGAAAGATATTACCTCACCAACATCAATAACCCGAGCAGGATACTGTAAATTCTTAACCATACAGGTATATAACAATAAAACAGTCATTGAATTTGTTGAGGGGTCTGTTTTGTTGCATTCTACAAAATGTCCACTAGCGCAGCGTCGAGATTGTTGAGCTGATATTATAGACTGTACAATTGCATATACATCATATAATCATAATCAAGTATGATGATGTTGATATTAATAATACTGGTAATAAATGGGCATGATTAATATTCCACAGGAATACATAAAGAATGTTTTAGTAAGGTGTAAGTGGCTCAGTTGGTAGAGCATGGTACTTCAATGCCAAGGTTGTGGCTTCAAACTCCTGTGGGGGACCAGGAAGAAAATGTGTGCACTCACTACTGTAAGTTACCCTGGATAAGAGTGCCTGCTAAAACGTAAAGTACTCATACATCTCATGTGTGTGAATCGTTGAAGTTTAACAGTGAAGTGACTAATGCGCACTCATTTCCACTTCATGCAATAAAGAGCTAAGTGTCCCATTTTGGCGGTGTCAACTGAAAAGAAATGTGGTCTCAGGACAATTTATATTTGAAGAGGAGTCATCCATCCTATGTTTAATATTCCTTCACGTTTTATTTTGTATAGTGTAGTAGAGTCATTTAGAAGGGTATCTAGATTCGTTTCACATTGGGGGCTAAGACAATGGGGTGATTCCGTGTTCCCAGAAAGCTAACTTTCAGAAAGTGTCCCACTTTACCAACAATCACCCTAAGTTATGGACCTGTATGAATCATCCTACTGTAAATCAATAATAGGAATGCTATATAAAACATCAATATCGATCCCATATTCTTTTTCTGGCACCCTGACAGTGGCCATTATACCCCTTGTATTTTTATCCCCATCTTGGGTGTCTCTCGTCACGGACCGAGCAGCCACCGAAAAGAGTCCTCAAACTCTGTGACACATGCCCGAGTGGAACGTGTGTGTCTGTCAGAAATATCTTAGATAAATGACAGGCCGCTGTCCGTCTGGCGCTCGTAAATGAGCTTCGCCATGGTAACTCATCCGTCACCGTGGCGACAGAGATGGTTAACATACTCAGCCTCGAACCTGTCTGTCCAGTCTCCAGGTCAATCCTGCTGAGTTCAGAAAGTCGTGCAAAATCTCTAGCTGAGGCATAGCCACACACTCCCCAGAAATGTATTGGCACCGGTGGTATACAACATGAATGGGTTGGGTTTGTCTCCTAAGCTTTCTTAACAACTACCATGTAAAAGGTAAAAAAATTTACAGAGACCAACAGTGACAGTTGTAGTTGGTGAATTCCACGGTAACGGAATTACGCTTATGCCAAAACCGTTGATTTCAAGGTTTAACAAACCATACAACTGTAAGAACAAGGACTACTTTTAAGAACTGTGCTGATGCAAACTTTGGCAACGGAATTACGGTAAAATCTACCTCAGGTTTTTATGTGACTACGTTTTCCAAATATATACAGTGCCTTGCGAAAGTATTCAGCCCCCTTGAACTTTGCGACCTTTTGCCACATTTCAGGCTTCAAACATAAAGATATAAAACTGTATTTTTTTGTGAAGAATCAACAACAAGTGGGACACAATCATGAAGTGGAACAACATTTATTGGATATTTCAAACTTTTTTAACAAATCAAAAACTGAAAAATTGGGCGTGCAAAATTATTCAGCCCCCTTAAGTTAATACTTTGTAGCGCCACCTTTTGCTGCGATTACAGCTGTAAGTCGCTTGGGGTATGTCTCTATCAGTTTTGCACATCGAGAGACTGAATTTTTTTCCCATTCCTCCTTGCAAAACAGCTCGAGCTCAGTGAGGTTGGATGGAGAGCATTTGTGAACAGCAGTTTTCAGTTCTTTCCACAGATTCTCGATTGGATTCAGGTCTGGACTTTGACTTGGCCATTCTAACACCTGGATATGTTTATTTTTGAACCATTCCATTGTAGATTTTGCTTTATGTTTTGGATCATTGTCTTGTTGGAAGACAAATCTCCGTCGCAGTCTCAGGTCTTTTGCAGACTCCATCAGGTTTTCTTCTAGAACGGTCCTGTATTTGGCTACATCCATCTTCCCATCAATTTTAACCATCTTCCCTGTCCCTGCTGAAGAAAAGCAGGCCCAAACCATGATGCTGCCACCACCATGTTTGACAGTGGGGATGGTGTGTTCAGGGTGATGAGCTGTGTTGCTTTTACGGCAAACATAACGTTTTGCATTGTTGCCAAAAAGTTCAATTTTGGTTTCATCTGACCAGAGCACCTTCTTCCACATGTTTGGTGTGTCTCCCAGGTGGCTTGTGGCAAACTTTAAACAACACTTTTTATGGATATCTTTAAGAAATTGCTTTCTTCTTGCCACTCTTCCATAAAGGCCAGATTTGTGCAATATACGACTGATTGTTGTCCTATGGACAGAGTCTCCCACCTCAGCTGTAGATCTCTGCAGTTCATCCAGAGTGATCATGGGCCTCTTGGCTGCATCTCTGATCAGTCTTCTCCTTGTATGAGCTGAAAGTTTAGAGGGACGGCCAGGTCTTGGTAGATTTGCAGTGGTCTGATACTCCTTCCATTTCAATATTATCGCTTGCACAGTGCTCCTTGGGATGTTTAAAGCTTGGGAAATCTTTTTGTATCCAAATCCGGCTTTAAACTTCTTCACAACAGTATCTCGGACCTGCCTGGTGTGTTCCTTGATCTTCATGATGCTCTCTGCGCTTTTGACGGACCTCTGAGACTATCACAGTGCAGGTGCATTTATACGGAGACTTGATTACACACAGGTGGATTGTATTTATCATCATTAGTCATTTAGGTCAACATTGGATCATTCAGAGATCCTCAATTAACTTCTGGAGAGAGTTTGCTGCACTGAAAGTAAAGGGGCTGAATCATTTTGCACACCCAATTTTTCAGTTTTTGATTTGTTAAAAAAGTTTTAAATATCCAATAAATGTCGTTCCATTTCATGATTGTGTCCCACTTGTTGTTGATTCTTCACAAAAAAATACAGTTTTATATCTTTATGTTTGAAGCCTGAAATGTGGCAAAAGGTCGCAAAGTTCAAGGGGGCCGAATACTTTCGCAAGGCACTGTAATATCTGCTCCGAATTAAGACTAAAAGATGTCTGCAGAAAGAATGGGGTATGACACCTATGACATGACACCTTGACTCTGAAAACATCTGTTTCGTTTATTGAACTACAGTGAAGAGGAAAATGGAATTACGGTAACAGAATTACATTATGGGTATACCGTACTACACAGAAATGCATAATTCGCAGCCCAGCACAGCATAGCGGAGTAGAGTGCAGTACAATACAGCAGAGCAGAGTAGAGTAGGGTAAGGTAGGGTAGAATTCAGTACAGTGCAGTAGGGTAGAGTATAGCTCAGTGCAGTACAACTTTTCTTTAATGTTGTACTATTGTACTATCCAAACATGTTAATCACACGTCTATGATAGGTCCATATTTAGTCCAGTCCAGTCAGTCTGTGGACGTTACCATCAAGGCCAGGGTGGACTGGCCAAATTTCAACTGCTTTTTAATGGACGTCTGGTGTCAGTCGGTGCTCAGTGGGTTCTGCTTACAATAGGGGGGGAGAGCGAGAGAGAGCGAGAGAGAGACACAGAGAGAGAGAGAGAGAGAGCGAGAGACACACACAGAGAGAGAGAGAAAGAGCTCTGTTTTAAACACTCTTGTTTTGACCCCGAGACTAGAGAAATAAAACAATTATGAGTTGAACTTAACAGTAAGACAGTAGCAGGTGACCCAACTGTGGACTATTATGATTCCCATTGTAGCCAATTCAGTTGCAGTCATTCCGTTACCGATTTTTTTGGGGGGTGATTTCGTTACCCATTTCTAACGGAATTACTAGTTTGAGTCACTTAATAATTCATAAACAAAACTGATTTCAGTAAAATCACTATAAATAATTGGTAGGTCTACCATTTCTTCTGTGAACTTTCATTATCCTCCTCCCTCATGAAGGAGAGAAATTAGAAAATATCTTACACATATGTGGGTTTTTGGTAAGGCATTATTTCTTAAACGTACAAAAGGTAAACAATTTCTCCCCCAAATATTGATATTAGTTGACAGGGGTCTCTTCAACATTATTGTGTGTTGATGCATTTTTAATACCATTTAGGACCTTTTTTCTAAGACCCCTTTTCCATCTGTTTGACCTGAAATCAAAGTTGAAAGATGTATCTATGCCTTCATTTACATAAAATACAGACTATAGCTTTTAATTAACACCTAATTTGATATACCCCTATGAACTTCCCATGTTGGTGCTCATGGGTCCTATTCGATGGAAATGATAGAATTTCTATTTCCCAGTTTTAGAAAGTCACAATGTTATGCAGTACACTTTAAATGCTCTGTGAAAGTCCTGCTGCCATCAGGCCAATCTACATTATTAAAAAAAGACTTGGCGTTATAAAAAAGACATGGCATAATTTCTACTATTTCATTATTCATTTCATAAATACAATTTGACACAATGTCTTATTCATAACTTTGCTTTGTCCTTTAAAAAAACAACAAGCCCTCATAATAAATCACTTCCAAATCATTTAATTCAACAAAAAAAAATGAATAAGTATGTCCAAGGGCAAGACGTGTCATGTAAATGGAAAAAATATTTTGTTATTTTTTTTACCACGTGTGTGATCAAAGTAGAAGATAATCAATGAAAAGGGATTGCCCTTTCAGAATAGGCTCATCCATCACGTATGGCCTTTACAAGACAATCAGAGGCCGTCCTCCACCTCTCTCTCTCTCTCTCACTGGGAAAGCTGTTCCATCGTTGCTACTCTCGGTTAAGCTCAATGAGGAACACACTGGAAGGGATACGATAGGACAATGCATAGACATTCTCTTGTAGGAGTCGTTGGATTGTATTAAGGTACTGTAGTTGTTCGTCATTTACATGACTTGTGACACACACACACACACACACACACACGACATGACATGACATGACATGCACACACACACATGCACACAGAAAATTCACCTTCCCAGACACACATCCAGTTGACAATACTTGACTTTCAACCTGTGTTCCTTATACCTGTGAGAGTTTTAATAAAAGACAACGGCACACACGCGCGCGCACACAGACACATACACACACACTTTTGCCCTCCTAATTGCAGTTGTCCATTTGATCCTATATGAAAGGCTTTCTGAAACTCATTTCACGAGACAAGTCCGGCAAGACGGCTTGACCTGCCACTCCGATTGTCCCTCCAAATGGACTTGGAGAGGGCCATCTAGTCTGAAACAAAGAGCAGGACATTACAACATCAGCCCTCTGACTGAATGTCTCCATTGTAGCAACAGGACCTGGGACCTTAGACGTCTGCCTTGACTAATGGACAAATTGAAGCTATCACTTTCAAATCTTTTGTTTTGGTGGAAGATAGTCACCTGAATGGCCATTGATTGGGTTGAAGGGAAAGTTTGAGTGGCGAGGTGGTAATTGCGTTAATACAATGACCATCTCAGATATATATAGATTGTTAAAGTGTTCTGGGAGAGAGGGTCATTTTTGTGGTCAATCATTTCCAAAAGTCTTCCTTGGTCCTTTTTTCCCCTCTTGGTACTTTCTTCACGTCCGTCAATCTGTCCGTTCATCCGTTTGTCCATCCATCCATCTGTCTGGTGTCGATGGTGGCAGCCCGCTAACCTCTGTGATAACTGGTTCCCGGTATAACACCACTCCGACAAAGCCTCCTACTGTGCTTGCCGTTAAAGGACATCTCTAGCGGACTACTGGACTGGAACCATACAGGTCTCTGTGGGCCTTTTCCCTGTGGGCCTTTTCTCATCGCACTGATAGTGTTACAGTCCAGTGTAGTGTTTCTCCAACCTTTCCTCAAGTACCCCCAGGCATTCCACATATGTATGTATTCCAACAGCAACTGGTTGAACTGGGTAACCAATCACCAAGCCCTTCAACAGTGAATCGGAGGTGCTAGTTCTGGAAGACATTCAACGAGGAATGGTAGGGGGTACTCCAGGAGAGCTTTGGGAGATCCTACTGGTACATTGCATCCATATGTCAGGTCTAAAGGGAAGCTGAATTTTTGCTGGTTTTATATGATACTAAAATTGGATTTGGAAGCTAATGAAATTGCCAGTTTTGTGTATATGGAAGATGAGCCTTAGCGTGGGCCTTTTATCCTTTCAATGCCGTAGTTTTTATTTACTTATTTACAAAGTTGTTTCTGGTATTCAATCTTATCATGTTTCAACAGTTTTCTCCGTTGTTTTTTTTATGTGTTCCTCGTTCCCGTTGGGAAGATATATGATAAATCATTTTTTTAAAGGAGAAATTATATATGCCACATTGTGCAGCTTAACAAATGTTTTTGTAATGGTTGTGAAGGTGAGATTTTGCAACCATACTTTGTAATGGAACCATACTTCCCAAACGTACGTGATGATTGTTTCACGAACAGTAAAATACCGTCAAGTGACACGTTGTGTTACACTTACGTTACATACAGTAAATGACAACACGTCATTCATATTGCTTCGATAAGGGATGATGTGGAGATATTCCGTGTGTCACTGTATCATAGTTGATAATTCACCCATACCTCTGTTGTGTCCTCCTGTCTGGAAATCATATTCACAGCTTAAATAGAGCATGACACCTATTGGATTTCCTAGCACTACGACAAAATAACGCTAAAATGCTAAAGCATATTTTTCCACCTTCATGCCAAGCATGTAAACATGAACAATTCTTATGCTAAATACCCTGAAGCTAGCCGCAGGCAAGGCTAGCCTCTCATGAGAGGAAGTAAACAGGTTAAAACCCGCCTCAAGGACTCCCTAGAAAACATTTGTGTACTTTTCAAAGGCGAACAGCTTTCATATTTTTGGCCACGACTTATTATTTGATAGCTACGGTGTTTGCAGCTGGCGAGAAACACGAATACGCTATGATATTTGTTTACTCATTAAAGTTGTAATTGTCCTTGGTATTTATTTACCCTATTTGTCTCAGAGATAGACATCCATGACTGCTCTTTGCATACAGAAAGGATTATGTACATATTTTAGGATTCAACATGTTCCATTGGCCTTTACTTACATTTATGTCAAAATAGGGTATTAGGGATGGCGAAGTGTCCCTCAAAATGGATTGGCCTTTCCAGATAGGTTTTGGCTGAACATTTTCGATTCTATTTCTATTGTCATTATCTCCCAATCTTAAAATGTTGGATTTCCATTCTTGTGTATTCCATTACTTTGTATCAATACGCATTTTCACGAAGCTAGAATAAACACAAAATACATAATTCATGTAATTAAATACACTTTCATAAACAATATATTTCTAAATAATCTAAACCACTTAATACATTAGGAATACTACTACCCAGTTGGGGGGTGCTGTCCACATTCCCAAAGTGACCTTTTTGGCTATGCGGGTGTCATTCACGTGGTTACTGTACTGAAGTTAATGACGCAGTGCTTCCCAGTAGGCCCTTGGTACGGCCCAGTGGATCTTTGCTAATTCATCAGTGCATCCTGCCACACATAGTGGAAGAACAGAGCAAACGAGCAACACTCTGATAGAGAGGATTGAGAGGACAGTCCAGAGCCAACGAGCAGCGAGGGCTGTGATGGACGGATGAGTGGTCTGGGCCTAGCGGGCGGTAGGATGGTAGGACTCGGCTGGCCAGGCCTGGCTGGCTAAGCCCATATCTTTGGCCCCTTAATCGGAGGCAGTGAGGCTTCATCCCTCGTTCATTTGGTAATGGTAATGTCGGCCCACTTCTAATGCAGAAACGTAGGGGCTATGTTCCATATTTTTCCCCTCTTTTCCAGTATCATAAGTATACACATCAGTTCTGCTTTGTTGCTCTTTTCCTGTGGAGAGAAGAGGAGAGTGCAGATGGCATTTCTACAGCCCTGTCCGTCCAAGATTCAAAGACTTTAAAGGGACAGTTCACCCAAATGACCAAATGACAGTGGTTTCCTTACCCTGTACGCGTTCTATGGACAAGATATGACAGCAATCCATGTTTTGGTTTAGTTTCCCTGGCACTGTTTCCACACGCTAAAGTGGGACCGATATTACCATTTTTATTAGCACATCATGTTCAAATAATCTGCAAGGGACTTTGTTCAGCTTCGCAATCTATTTTACATACTTTTGGATGATTTGGATGCATGAAAAATTCTAGTATCGGTCCCATGACTTGAATATGATTTGTGCCACAAATGCAAAAAGGTTAGCATGTGGAAACAGTGGCAGGCAAACTAAACCAAAGCAACGATTGCTGTCATACCTCGTCCATAGAATGCGTACAGAGTAATGAAACCAACGTGCCATTTTGTCACGTGGGCGAACTGTCCCTTTAAGGATTCTAATAACAGCAAGCTGGGTAGCAACGCCGGAAGAACTTTCGTCCTTCTTTTCCCACCCCAAAGAAAATGAAGATGGTGATTTGGCTTGCAGACCTTCATTTACCATTGCAAATCCTCTCCGTCATGGCAGCACGCAAATTCATTTGTTCAGTTTACGGGATAGACGTCCTCCGTCCTCTATTCAGCCGAGCTCCCCTTCCGGACAACAAAGCCGACTGACAAGCAAAAACATGTTACCCAACAGCATAATAAATACTAATAAAGACATGAAGGGCACGTGGAAACACATTGAAATGCATTAGGGCCGTGACATGGTGTAATCGCATGTAGCACCCAGACATAATACGCAGATCTAGATTAATAAGGTGTAGAGAAGGTCCTAGGCTCTATCATCCTCACAATATATTACCATTAGCTCTCTGATAACACCAGGCAAACAATTACCTCTTTCTTACACATACTTTTTTTATCCCTCTTTCTATTTCTCTTTTACACACTCTCTTCTCTTTCTCTCTCATTCTCTCTCTCGCTTTCTTATTCTGACAATGTCCATTTCCTTTCGGGCTGGCAGCCTCTGTTCTGGTTTGCTCTGTGACTTGCTCACACACCTTGCCTTGGCTGTACTTACTTATTCAGATCGTTTTTTTGGTGTGTTTTTTTTGTTTGTTGCCCCAGCAGCATATTCTCCCGCTGTTGAATTTAATTATGCCTGCCAGTTTATAGGGAATACAACAGGGCTCTCTGGTGAGTGGTGTTCATTGGATGGTTTTATTTCCTGCTTTGTTATAGAGAGAGCCAGAGTCATTGTTTGTCCCCCTGCATAATGTACTCTGGAGAAGCTGTCAGAGAAGAGAACGGCTTGAGAGAGGAGAGAGCTCTGTCATTATATCTCTCCCCTTTTCTCTCATTATCTCTCTCTTTGTCTTTCGTTCTTTCTCTCTGTCTTTTTTGTTCTTTATCTATCGTTCTCCTTCTTTCTCCCTATCTCATGCTCTCTCTTTCATGCATTTTCTCTGTCTCCCCCCCCCCCCCCCCCCCCCCTCTCAATGCAATATTTGAAAAGCAATTAGCCTCAAAACAAACTGTTAACTGGCTCCAGTTAAAACCGGGTGGCAATGACAATGACAACAAGCGTTGCTCGTTGTATTTGCCTGCGCTAGGAACATGTCCCACTGCTAATCCTCAGCTCAATTTGTATCTCCACTGAATGTGAATGTAATGTATCGCAAATAAGTGCTGGGGGTTAAGACAGGAAAAACAATGGTAAACGTTTCGAGGAATCGAACAGATGAATAATGCAACCAAGAGGAGGAGAAATCAAAGCAATATTGTGTGTGTGTGTTTATGAATTAGTGTCAGAGAACCAGGCTCTCCAGGGGAACACTGAGATCCATCCCTGTTCTCTCTTCACCTCCTCTTCTTCCTACATGAAGCGAATACAAAATATTGTCTTGAAATGGCCACTCCAAAAAAAAAATGCCGATACTAACTTTCCAGACAGCCAAGAAAAGTTCCTCGACAGTTACTCTCCTGAAGCAGTGTTCTGTTTTGGGAGGAGGGTTCCATGAAGAAAACACTAAGGTGAAAGAAGAAGCTATCCTATTATACACAAACAGAAACAACACAACAACAAAACACCCTATACACAACACATTCGACAACATACCCACAGATTGTATCTGCCCACAATCACAATCACACCCAAAAATAAATTTGCCTTCCGCTTCTCAGACCAATGTCACGCTCACACGCTAGTCGGAACTAGAAAACCCGGTAAACCGCCAACTGGCCAAACTTGACACTCGCACAACTACAAGTCAAAAACTCCAGAGTCCCCCAGCCCCGACCAGTGTGCAAACATGGCACAAGTAGCCGGTGCTCCCAGCCGCCACCTCCACTCAAGCGCCACATTCTTCAAGATGGCCTAAATACGGCCTCCAAACTTTATCAAATATTTTTGGTTCCTTCCTCACTTTATAATGCACAGTGTCTACATAATTCAGTCCTCCATTTTGTTATTGAGGGTGAATATGAGGCTTTTCCAATTGATGGCTATACATTGTTTTCAGCAATTAGAAAACTTTCTCTGATATTGATCATCAATATTTTAATTTCTGACATACTCGTGGAGATGGATAGATATAAATTCCTAGACACAATGAAATGATATCGCATACATTATCACAAAATGGTGTCAGTTTGCCCAAGACCACAGCCTGATGACTCCTTGCTGTCCTCAGTCCACCTGGTCATGCTGCTGCTCCAGTTTCAACTGTTCTGCCTGTGGCCATGGAATCCTGACCTGTTCACCGGAAGCAAACTGACATTTACTCCTGAGGTGCTGACCTGTTGCACCCTCTACAACCACAGTGATTATTATTATCTGACCCTGCTGGTCATCTATGAACATTTGGATATATTGGCCATGAACTGTTATAATCTCCACCTGGCACAGCATGAAGAGGACTGGCCACCCCTTCCTCTCTAGGCTTCTTCCTAGGTTCCAGACTTTCTAGGGAGTTTTTCCTAGCCAACCGTGCTTCTACATCTGCATTGCTTGCTGTTTGGGGTTTTAGGCTGGGTTTCTGTACAGCACTTTGTGACATTGGTTGATGTAAAAAGGACCTTTATAAATACATTTGATTGATTGATTGATTGATTGATTGATATGTAATAGGGTTCCTTTGCGCTTTTTTTCTCCTCCAACAGAGATGTGACATTTCGTGGTGAATTACATGCATTTTGACAGGAGTGAATTATCCTATGAATTATCTTAAATTGCAATAATGTATGTCTTAGGTTGTAGGAGTAGTTATGAACATTTTCACACATCTCCTCAATTTCTTCCTTTAAATCTGTTTCCCATTTTTTCATTATAGGTTCTGAACTCTCAGGTAGAGATTCAATCAACCCTTGATATAACTTGGCAAACAACTTCTTGGGCGTAGAAGCTTCTTTCAGTATTTTTCTCTATGCTAGATGCCTTAGGTTCATCTACTCGGTACTGGTACCCCATGTATATAGCCAAGTTATCATTACTCACTGTGTATTTATTCCTCTTGTTATTATTTTAAATGTTTCTACTATTAATTTTTCTTTTTCTCCTCAATGTTAATTTGATATTCATCCAGATACTGTTGAAGCGATTGAATAAGATTTCTGAGTTGTACCAGCTTAAAGAAATCAGCCTTAGATAATCCAAATCTTTGAACGACAGTAGAGAGCCATCACACATGCCCAAATGTCATGATGCCACTTTGGAAACCAGGACTAAAAGGTGTTGTCATTAAACGCTGGAGGTAAGGTGGGGTTATTCCAAATAGCGGTGCCTGGCGATATTGGTTTGTTCCACCTCATGAATTTATAGACATTTTCCCAAATTCGAATGGAATTGAGAATCATTGGATTGTTTGTTTTTTTCTTAACGCCTTGGACCCGAAGTAGTGAATATACCGTATTTTACATCGTAGGGTATTACATTTATGACTTCGATACTCCTCCATGCACAAGGATAGCAGTATTCTTACTAGAATGACCCCCTCCAACCTTGGTCGTGGTTTGTCTTCGTGACACTGCGTCCTCCTTTCCCCAGGCCCGTGCGATATTGTCATTAATAAAACGTTTTATTCATCCCTCATCTTGTTTCCTGAAGGGTAACAGGAAGACATTTTGAACAGGACAGCCAACCCTTCTAGGCAAGCAGAACATTATTTGTTTCTCGCGTTGTTCATGTATATGTGTTTGTATTGTTTAGTATATTGAAGTCAGAGTTCATAAATCATGAATTGGTGTTATGATCAAGGCATTTTTGATTCCTCATAAATTAAATAATGCATTTTTAAGGCGATAATATAGGAGTTGCATATTGTGACCAGGGTATCACCCTCCTGGTTCTGTCTCCAAGTGTCACTTGTCCCCTTGGGAATACTAGCAGATGAAGTTTTCATATGTTAAAAGACAAAACTATGGGACCCCAAAAACACTCACGCTTATTGTATGTATTGTTAAGTGTACTGTATGTTTACCTATCCATTTCCTGCATGCAAATATTGCCCCTCTGGGATAAATACAACATTTATCAAATTTAACTCAATTAAAGTCAATTGGAATCACAAGATAATCAACTCCCCACGCCGCATAAATCTCACAATCTTACTGAAATTCTATTTACCTTCTCAGCCTCACACGTAGGAAAGAGCAAACACAACCCGACTCATGTTCACATAGCCCAATGGTTGTTTTCATCCCAATCGTCCTCGTCTCTTTTAGTAAATTCCTCAACGAGCCGTGTCCCTTTTTGTTTAATGACTGAACATACTGCTAGAGCCGCAACTCAGCGTGTCGCCCCCTCACAACTCTACAGCCTGACATTTAAAGGAAAAGGTTGAGATAATTACCGCCGTGAAAGACTCAAATCAGACATGTTTAACCCAGATGTTGTGGAAAGGCAAAGTGAAGAAATGTCAAGGCATGATTAAACGCTTAATCTGGAAGGAGGTGAGATATCAATCAGTGTCAAGCGGTAGATCTGGGTTTGATCTATTAGCCTGAGAAGCTCATTAAGAGGTGACCCTTTAGTCCTGCAGCACTCCGATATCATCTAGAACAGTGCAGAGGGAAGCAGAGAGAAGAGCATCGCTCAAGTTGCCATTTTGTCTGCAGCCAGCGACAGCTACTTACAGTAAATGAGAAAAGAAAGATAGACCCTTATGATGATGTCACTTACTTAGCAGGTCCAAAAGCAATATCTAATGTGAGTAGGTTTGACTTGACCTATCTCTACCTCCCATTCTATCTCACTATACACTCACAACATCAATGTGCACCCTCAGTGAGGGTTGAAGCCCCAGACAAATGCAACTGATTCAACTTGTCAACTCATCATCGAGCCCCCTATGAGTTGAATGAGAAGTGTTTGTTCAGGGCTACAACTAAAATGTGTACTGTTGGCGTTACTGGGGGAGATGATAAACACTGTGTTAGACCATGCAGCGACAGCTCAGATCATCTCCTCCTGACTCCCATCTGAGGGTTTCCGCTCTCCTTCAACACTACTTTCCACCTGCTGTGCCATTGCTTCATGCCTCCAACCAACGCTTTGTGGCAGGCGTCACAAAGACAATGAGAACAGAAGAGAGGGAAAGGTAATGGGCTCCAGAAATGATACCAATTTACTATTTTCTTTCTCTCTTACTACTCCCCCTATTTCTCTTTTGTTCTTTCCTCCCTACAATCACATTTCCCTCCAGTGGGGTTAAGAATAACAAGCATTCCCCGAATGCTTTCACAGCATCCACGTTGTTCCCCAGCGTCTCTGGCGTCTCCGGCGTCTCCGGCCCGCCACTCAGCCAAAAGCTTCTTATTTATGGATATTTTCCATTGGTGGAGAATGGCCACACACTTATCCGTGTCCCTTCTTCGTAGTGTTGATAAATGAGACAGATGTGCTTCGGCGGAACAGAGACTCCGTGGCCCCGTTGTTGGAATTTGAATAGTACCTTCCAAAACGGGATGCCACATTTAGTCTCCCCACCTGCTCCTCATCTAGTAGTTTAGTCACGGTTCACTGTTTCACCGTCTCGCCGACAGCAACAGACGCTACAACGGACGCTACAACGGACGCTACAACGGACGCTACAACAGACGCTACAACAGACACATTGAGATGATCCCTGAGCCTCGAACGCTGCTAACAACCGTACGTCCAAATCCCATCTGACAGAGCGCATAATCGCAGACAAAGCCCAGGGATCATTTTGTTTAGGTATGATATTATCAACTGGAGGAAAGGAAAACGCCAGTAATTTGATCAGAGTGGAGAGAATGGTTTTGCCCACTTGTTGATTAAATGAAAGCCGATTAGCTACTCCAATACAGAGCACTGTTGCGTTCTCTTCTATCCCTCAAGCAAAGTAACTCTGCAGCATTCAACAAGTGCTTAAAACATGTCTTCTCATATTGCTAACTAAACCCCCTCCTTATGGGCTAGCTAGAGCATCTGGTATATTTTAACAATACACTTAGACTGGATGAGGAGTTGAAGTGCAGCTTTAGGTACTGGATAATAGGTATGTGTGCTGAGAGGGTTATTGAGAAGAGAGTAAGTATTTAAAACAGAAGTCTGTGTCAGTCTTGCTTGTTTCCCATGACTAGATGGTAATGTTTTCTATGAGCTTTGCTGTACAGTGCTAAGACATCTCCTCACACAGGCAGGTAGAGCCAGAGAGAGTCATCTATTCCTCAGCACGGCTAGCTCTATCAATAAAACACTGATCCTGACACAGCATGGTCCTCCCTCTCTCCCTGTGGGTTCTCTCTGCCGGGGAACGTCCTCGCTGCCTCTCGGCAAATGAAGAGCAGATTAAACTGCTGCGGCCGCCAGCAAATATTCATTAAAAACGTGAAAACAACAGTAGAACCTGGGAGAGGATGTGTGTGTGTGTGGGGGGGAGTGAGTGAGTGAGTGAGTGAGTGTGTATATAAAGTCTAGTGAGTGCGTAAATGTCAGTGCAAGATTGATTCAGTGAAGATAGTTAATTGACTATTTAGCAGTCTGGCTATTTAGCTTAGAGGTAGAAACTTTCTCGTAGCCTGTTGGTCCGAGAGCCGATGCTCTGGTACCGTTACCGTCCGTTTGCCGGTCTATGGCTCTGGCCTTCCTCTGACACCGCCTGATAAAGAGGTTCTGGCTGGCTGGAGTCTATGGCTCTGGCCTTCCTCTGACACCGCCTGATAAAGAGGTTCTGGGTGGCTGGAGTCTATGGCTCTGGCCTTCCTCTGACACCGCCTGATAAAGAGGTTCTGGGTGGCTGGAGTCTATGGCTCTGGCCTTCCTCTGACACCGCCTGATAAAGAGGTTCTGGGTGGCTGGAGTCTATGGCTCTGGCCTTCCTCTGACACTGCCTGATAAAGAGGTTCTGGCTGGCTGGAGTCTATGGCTCTGGCCTTCCTATGACATCGCCTGATAAAGAGGTTCTGGGTGGCAGGGAGCTCGGCCCCAGTGATGTACTGGGCTGTCTGCACCACCCTTTGTTGCGCTTTGCGGCCAAACCAAGCTGTGATGCAGCCAGTCAAGATGCTCTCAATGGTGCAGAAGTATAACTTTTTCATGATCTGGGGTCCCATGCCAAATATTTTCAGCCTCCTGAGTGGGAAGACGCACTGCCATGCTCTCTTCACGACTGTGCAGGTGTGTGTGGACCTTGATGTGATGTGGACCCCAAGGAACTTAATTAAAGCTCTCAACCTTCTCCACAACAGCTAAGTCGATGTGAATGGGGGCGTGCTCTCCCCTCTTTTTCCTATAGTCCACAATCAGCTCATTGGTCTTACTGACGTTGAGGCCTATCACCGTCGTGTCGTCAGAAAACTTGATGATGGTGTTGGAGTCGTGCGAGACCACGCAGTGGTGGGTGAACAGGGAGTACAGGAGGGGACTAAGCACACACCTCTGAGAGGCCCCCGTGTTGAGGGTCAGCGTGGCAGAGATGTTGTTGCCTAACCTCACAACCTTGGGCCAACCCATCAGGGCCAGGATCCAGTTTCAGAGGGGGTTCAGTCCTAGGGTCCCTAGCTTGGTGATGAACTTGGAGGGGACTATGGCGCTGAGCTGTAGAGCAGAACTAACTCTATACATACACACTGGACCCCCAATATCCCAGAGCACGACAAGGCTGAAACAATTTGGCATGAGTCCTCAGATCTTCAAAAAGTTCTACAGCTGCACCATGGAGAGCATCTTGACTAGCTCCATCACCGCTTGGTATGGCAACTGCTTGATATCCGACCGCAAGGCGCTACAGAGGGTAGTGTGTACGGCCCAGTACATCACTCGGGCCAAAAAGCCACAGACTGTTTTCTCTGCTACCGCACGCCAAGCGGTACCAATGCACCAAGTCTGGAATCAACAGGACCCTGAACAGCTTGGGGCTCCAAGCCATAAGACTTCTAAATAGCTGATCAAATGGCTACCCGGTCTACCTGCATTGACCCTTTTCTTTCACAAACTCTCTTGCACTGACTCTATGTGCACACACTGGACTCTGCCTACACACTCACACATATTTACACTTACACCACAACACACACACACACACACACACACACTTTCACACTCACACATATTTACACTTACACTGCAACACACACACACACACACACACACTTTCACACTCACCACATATGCTGCTGCTACTGTCTATTATCGAACCTGTTTCCTAGTCACTTTACACCTACCTATATGTACAGTACATAGCTACCTCAATTACCTCGTACCCCTCAGTACTGGTACTCTCTGTATATAGCCATGTTATTTTCTACTCTCTGTATATAGCCATGTTATTTTCTACTCTCTGTATATAGCCATGTTATTTTCTACTCTCTGTATATAGCCATGTTATTTGTTACTTCCTGTACTGTATATAGCCATGTTATTTGTTACTTCCTGTACTGTATATAGCCATGTTATTTGTTACTTCCTGTACTGAATATAGCCATGTTATTGGTTACTTCCTGTACTGTATATAGCCATGTTATTTTTACTCATTATTTCTATTCGTTATTCACTCTGTATTTATTCCTTATGTCACTATTTCTATGTTTAATTTGTATTTCTTCTCTTTAACTCTGTTGGAAATGGACCAGTAAGTATTTCACTGTTAGTCTACACCTGTTGTCTACGAAGCATGTGACAAATAAAATGTGATTTGATTTGTTTAAACAACATAGTGACGTCATATACAGAGGTAGCTAGAGCTTTAAAAATAGTGTAGGCCACCACTAATGCAGTTAACCTAGAGACATTGAGCACCAACAGAGAAACAACCATTAATTACAATGCTGAAGTGGCTTTAATATGCTTTTTACAGGCGTCCTGTATCGAACTCCTGTCAGAAGCTGTAGGCCCAGGTATTTGATTACGCGTGGAGGGGAAACGAGAGATGCCATGTGTATGTACCGATCCAGTCCTCGGCTGTAGGCGCTATGGTGGATTTATAGTGAACTATAATAGAAGATAGACTATCTGGACAAACTGTGTGTGTGTGTGTGTGTGTGTGTGTGTGTGTGTGTGTGTGTGTGTGTGTGTGTGTCACTCTATCCCCCTGGGCGTGTGTGTGTGTGGCTTCACCCTCACACCAGAAGTTAATAGAGGTCAGTGCAGTGTGGACAGGAAATAGAGCCAGACCAAGGTTCCATTTGCTTTCCTCTCCTCTCCTCCACCAACTAACCGTCTGAAGTCTGGCCATGCATCAGGAATGGGAATAAAGGAATCCATACATACAGTAGATTTTATATTAGCTTATCTATGTTAGAATGTTACTGGACTTGTCATCATCAACAATTGGCCACAATAATTCTCCAAGCAGTGAAAAAATTATCTACACAGAAACAAACATATGAACCATTGTTTTTCAGCATGGCATCAAAATATTTCTCCATGGGGTGCTGTATTTATGTTTCCCTCCTGTGCGATTTAAAGTGGCCCCTGGAGTCTCACGTCTAGTAGATTCTTCTGGCCGGGCCAGGACTCCATTATAGTGAGGATGTGACAACTTGTCATTACAGACACACACTGTGAACTAACTACTCCTGCAGTCCCTCATCTCTTCTCTTCCCACACTGGTGCAGAACCTCAGTCCCTGTCTGTCTGTCTGCCTGTCTGCCTGTCTGTTCTTCTGTTTGTCTGTTTGTCTGTCTACCTGCCTGTCTTTGTGCATGCAATCTAAAATCTGCCTCACACAAAGCACATCTGAATTCAAATCATCTAAAGGCCC
Organism: Oncorhynchus mykiss; assembly: GCF_013265735.2. Classification (NCBI taxonomy): domain Eukaryota; kingdom Metazoa; phylum Chordata; class Actinopteri; order Salmoniformes; family Salmonidae; genus Oncorhynchus; species Oncorhynchus mykiss. The sequence continues at coordinate 65,106,366 of NC_048574.1, read as the reverse complement.
CTGAGACCAAAAACAACTAATGTTGATTCAATTGATCTTCCAAGAAACCAAGAACACAACTAATTACATATTGGCTCTGCAAACAAACACTGTTTCCCACTGCATCGGTGTATGTAATTGGTTTATGGTTTGAATAACTATGTACTAAATCATCTGTAGGTTTCAATGCAATATATCAGCGGTAAACCCGACAAACAATCTAACATCGTCCATTTCTCTGAAAGGGCACCCATTTAAATTGCACGTCGAATTCCCGTACATGACGGCACAAACCCCTTTCCTCTGCGTGTGAGACTTCGGTACGACAGGCTAGATTCAACAGGAAGACAGTTAAGATAAGAAACAATTAGAGCTAGCAGGAATTTGCAACGGTTGATTATATTTCCACGGGTTTTCAAAGACACAAAGAGACCCATTGATGACAGGAGGTTCGGATTCCTCCGAGGGCCTTGTAAACGGTGTGTGGCAAGGATCTGGGTGTGAACTGCGTGACAAGCTAGCAGATAAAGGGAAAGAAAAGAGATTGTGTTTAAGTGCTGGAAGAATGTTTTTTTTCTGTCTGAATGCGTGTATAATGGGATCTGGAACGTACACAACACGACCACAGAGCTGCTATACAGTGGCCGGTGTCTTTGACACAGATTTGTTGACGCTAATTAGCATTCACATTAGCATTATTTCCCCATCTTATAATGTTGTCGTAAGAGAGATGAACGCTGGCCGCCACCTGGGGTTGCTCTCTTTCTGTCTCTCTCGCTCTCTTCCTCTGTTTCTCTTTCCCTCATTCTCTTTGTCGCTCTTGTTCTCTCTCTCTTTCTCTTTCTCTTGTTTGTTCTCTCTCTTTCTCTCTCTCACTCTCTCTCTCTCTCTCTCCCTCTTGACTATGATTTTGCTTCTCTTGGTGGAAGTTGATTTATTTGCCACAAAACGGCTTGATTGAATGAATGTGTGTGAATGGGGGAATTTGACGGGAGATTGTGTGGTGGAGTTACACCTGCCAACTCCATACAGTCAATTACAGTTCACACTGAAAAGAAAACAAATGGGACGATCCATCATTTGGACAATAAAAACCCTTTGTTCCTTTTAGTCAAATCAAGTGGAGATTTAGAAGTATTAATAGAAATCCAGATGTGTTGACAAAGGTCTGTGTCTTACGCTGCCAAGAACATTATTCTACTGCATAACAGATGGCTACGAGAGGCCTGGCGTTCTGCAGAACTATGGGTCTTAGATTATTCTCCATTATTTGGTGTATAATTTCACAACTTGCCAATTTTGGAGAGGGAAAGAGAACGGATGTCTGCCATCGAGAACTGTGTTGATAGCGTGTATAGACTTGTGCAGAGTTTAATTATTTTTTTGTATGCAACGATTTACCGGTTAAGTGTAAAATCCCATATTTTGGGGACTTCATCATATTTGTATTGTTTTATCAAGGTAATTCGCTTATAAATCAGCCTCTGAAAAGCCAATTAGATTCGGGACAGTTTTGGCTCATAGCCACACTTCCCTGCTTCAATTGAGTTTGCTTTGGAATCAGGGTGAAAGTAGATTTTTTTTAAATCCCGGTCTGTACTTCCTATGTGTGTACGCGCTTGCGCATGCACCCAAACAATGTTATAGGACTAATCACAAAATTACCTTTCTAATCACTATTAATTCAATAGGATCTCTGTGGGCCCAGTAAGAAAAATGTGTCATTTTAAATGCTAAAATGTGTAATTGTGGCAGAAACATCATCTGATTTTCAAACAATCACTTGAAAGGGCTCCTTTACTAAGCCACCCAGACGCGTTCTTCCACTCGTAACGTTTCCAGCCTCTAAACAGTGGTGAATGGACACACAGAGACATATTTTACACAAAACACCAACAAGTGTAATGACATTCGGCGATCATCATTAGGCCAGAATTTATGCGTCCACTGCTCTCCGCACGCGTCTCAGACTCAGCCACTGCTCTCCGCAACTCAGCCACTGCTCTCCGCACGCGTCTCGGACTCAGCCACTGCTCTCCGCAACTCAGCCACTGCTCTCCGCACGCGTCTCGGACTCAGCCACTGCTCTCCGCACGCGTCTCGGACTCAGCCACTGCTCTCCGCACGGGTCTCGGACTCAGCCACTCATCTCTGCACGTGTCTCGGACTCAGCCACTCATCTCTGCCTTGGCAAAATGTCAATGTTCTTGTCGAACCACGTCACATTTTGGTTGCAGACAATACCACCCATTTTTAAGTCCGTTCACACATTTTCCGCGTCACTGACATGCAGTACTGATAGATAGTGGTGTAAAAGCCTACATGTTTCTTGACGTTGGGTTTTAATGTATGTAATGTGTATGTCACTGTTTCTCATGGAATTCTTCACTGGGTGGGCAGTTTGGAAAATAATAGGCAAAATGTGAGAATATCCACTTCTCCAGGCACCCCTACACCACTGGGTTTATGGTTTAACGTGTGTGAGAAATCGTTCTTTTTTTCAACCTTCAGGCTCTGCTCCAATCCTACACCCCAACGTTCTACCTCCTCTGTTCTCTTACCCGTCCCACACCAACGAGAGAGCAGCTCCCGCTCAGCCAAATCAAAGCTCTTCGCTGTCCTGACACCCCAATGGTGGAACCAACTTCCACCTGCAGCTAGAACAGAGGAGTCCCTGCCCATTTTCCGAAAACATCTGAAACCCCACCTCTTCAAAGAGTATCTCAAATCCTCCCACAACACCCCCCCCCCCGCACCCCCCCTTGCCCAACACTAACTCTTGCGCTTGACTTTTTCTGTTTCCCCCCCTACCCCCACTCACTTTGCTGATTGCTACTTTATTGAGGAAACATGTACTTACTATGACTGAGATATGTGGTTGTAGATATCTTGAGATGACGGCACTAACTGTAAGTCGCTCTGGAAAGGAGCGTCTGCTAAATGACTACAATGTCAATGTAAAGTGGAGATTTCTAAGTGTTAGTAGGTTTCCAGATGTGTTAACAAAGGTGTGTTGCCTAATCTGCCACGAAGAATGAATCCTCAATATAACAGATGGCTATGAGAGGGCTGGCGTTCTGCAGAGCTAATTATTCATCCTTTATTTAACTAGGTAAATCAGTTAAAGAACCAAACCTTATTTTACAACTATGGGTCTGTATAATATTCTCTATTATTTGGTGTAGCTTTTCGAAACTTCGCAATTTTGAAGAGAGAGAATGGATGTTTGCCATGGGGAAGATAACTTTATTGATAGAGGATATGAATTGTACAGCGCTTGATTTTTTTTGTATGCAAAGTTTAAAGTGGGTAAACTCCAGAGTTGAAGCCTCATAATCGAGGCCTGAATAGTCTACCTTGAAGTTCATGGACAAGGAAGAGAACACAAATCTTATCTTCTGATCTCGTTTCTGTAGCTCTATGTTTAGCTTCCCTTAATGTGTCATAGCGGTTTTGGGGTAGGTTTCGTTCCCATTTAAAAACATTTTTGGGGACATTTTGTTTAAATGTTGTTTTATTTTTTAATTACCTTTGAACTTTTTCATAGGTTTTTGGGATAAGCCACTTTCCCATTTATTTATTTTTTCTCCCCAGGCAGTTAGTTACCTTGAACTTTGTTGGACATTATATTAATGTTTGTTTATACTTAAAACCTTGTGCCAAGTGAGTGCTTGCACGGTGCGGTTCTGAAATAGCCTATGTGTTCCGAGTTCTTCATGTCAGTTTCTCTGAAGTTGATTACAAGGTCGTAGAACCTAGCCGGTCTAATTCAAGTGACCTTCAAAGTGAAGGGCTTCAAAACGGCAGCCATCTTGGATCTGTTTCTCTCTTTTTCTTTCCTTTTGTTTGCTTCTTTTGTTGTGATCTCTTCCTCTCACTCTACAATGGACGCTCACCTGAAACACTCAGAACTCCTCTGAGATACGTTCCCCTATCATTACCCGCGTGGGGGTGATAGTAGTTTGTTGATTGCATCCTACCATTTTGGATAACATTCAATCCTTCATACAAACATGGTCATCCAATACAAGTTTTTTTATAACTGTATATAATTGTATAATTAAGCGATAAGGCCCGAGGGGGTGTGGTATATGGCCAATATACCATGGCTATGGGCTGTTCTTTTGCACAACACTACGCGGAGTACCTGGACACAGCCCTTAGCCGTGGTATATTGGTCATATATCACAAACCCCCGAGGTGCCTTATTGCTATTATAAACTGCTTACCAACAAAATTAGAGCAGTAAAAATAAGCGTTTTGTCATGCTTGTGTTATACGGTCTGATATGCCGTGGCTGTCAGCCAATCAGCATTCAGGGCCCGAACCACCCGATTTAAAATAATTTGATATAGCATTTGTGTTCAGACATTAGGGTCATACATACTGTCATTTAGCCAACAAGGTGACACCTGAGATGTCTTAATGGCATTTGAAGACATTTTATGGTAACATAGTTCAGGAACAAAGAGCTTTTCACTTAACATACTGCAGGTGTTCAATCCAATGGAAATGTCAACCTTTTCCCAAAATAACATTTTTAATTGCTTGGAACGTTTCAATGTCTTTTTATTTCATGTATTTAGTTCATGCTTGCATCACGCTATTCATTTGGAGAAGAAAAACATATGCAAGGAACGTCAATAAAACGTTTATTTGTCTGCGTTGCCATGTATACCCATTTAAATGAGTCCTTGAGCTTTTTTCATGACTAAAAATCAACACTGCTTGATTCACATACCATCTGTTTCCAAAAAGCAACAGAGAAATAGGCATTGTCTTAGACCAACAGTAAGAAGATTTCCTTAATATGATCAGTACACATAGTGTATGTTACGTTCACTGAATACGTTATTAATTTGAAGAGAATGACCATTATCGTACAAATATACTGTATGTAGAATAAAAAAAAACGACTCATTTTATATATTTCAATTCATTGAAAACCTATTAAGACATAATTATGAATAATTGGTCTACATACTGTAGAATTCCTTCATAAATAAAGTTGATATCAAGCTTTATAATGTGCCTACTGTATGTTTAAGTTGTGCCAATACTGATTTAGCTGTTAAATGGTTGTGTGGGGACTTTGGGGGCCTTGGAGGGAACGAGGCGTCCCTTGAGACTGCCTGCCTAGAAAGGACCCAGCATCCAGGTGAACAAATTGGAGGGTCTGTGACAGACGGCATGCATAATGCCAGCTCTCCTCTGTGCCCCTAGGTGTGCGTGTGTGTGTGTTGAGGGGAGGTGTCCAGCTGAAATATTCATGATTAATGACTTCAGAGCCCCCCCCCCCCCCCCCCCCCGCCATCATCATCATCTTCGTCCACACTGCTGTCCCCCAGGGGTGTGTAGTCGCCCCTTGTCAGCATATGACAGGTCTCCTGTGGGTCATTAGTGGACATTACCTAGGCTGACATGTAACACACACACACACACACACTTAAATATCTCACTGTGCCGCCAGGCCACCTCCCCAGGGACTGTGTGTGTCACCCTGAGTGATAGAGTTTTCTGCTGCCTCGCTTGGCACCTACCATGTCATATTGGCATTGCTGGATCACATAGTTTTGGACATTTCTTAAGGCAGATTTTCTATTTGAATAAATGGTCATTAGCGCTCAAGGTCATAAACGGATTGAGTTTTGAATGATGCGCTGTTGGTAGCTCATTCAATTACCAATTCAAAACATTCTTTATAAGACGGGCCTAACTGGAGACGTACTTTTACTTGATCACATACATCATAGACAATATTCCAAGTTCAAGTTTTCTGTTTCTTTTCAAACTTCTTTAGACACTTTGCTTGGGCAGTCAGGAGAGAGGAGATTTGCTGAATACACTTCCAGGAATAGAGACAGAAGGGTAAGAAAATCCGAAACATCCGAAACTCTTCCAGAGTTTTGTTGAAGAGGCACTGTGTATCATTGTTACCTTACACGAGAGTTACCTTACACGAGAAGATATTAAAGAAATGGACTGAGGCAAGATGAGGAGCTTGATAAGTTACACTAGTCCCTTACAGTATATTCTCTCTCTCGCTCTCTCTCTCTTTCTCTCTTTCGCTCTCTCCCGCTTTCTCTCTCTCTCTCTTTTGCTCTCTATCTCTTTCTCTCACTCTCTTTCTCTCTCTTTCGCTCACTCTCTCTCTTTTGCTCTCTATCTCTTTCTCTCACTCTCTTTCTCTCTCTTTCGCTCACTCTCTCTCTTTCTCTTGTGCTCCAACTCTGTCTTTCTCACTCTCTTCACTCTTCTCCTCCTCTCTCCCCACCAACATCTGACAGCAAACAAAAAGCATTTGATTTATATGTCCTTTACAAACAAACACCTACTTGCTTTACATGTGCCTCTCACTATGAAACTGAACTGGATTTGATATGTACTTGATTCACTTGAAGCAGCTGTTGTTCAAGTTTTTTTTTTACTAATCCAGCATGCTTTCCCAATCCCCAAGAGACCGTACTGGGATTCCGCTGTCTGTAGTGTGTCTGTTGTCAGTGTAGTGTTGTCAGTGTTGAGATGTGTTAATGCTTCACATAGGAACCCGAGGAGACCCATATCAGTTCCTGCCACGGAGCTGAATCAAGTCCACACATGGTGGTCAAGGTTCGCCAAGGTAACGTAGCAGACACACGCATGTACGCAAGCACACACGTAGGCATGCACGCACGCAGAGGTGTCATGCCCCTAGGGAACACAAGGGCACGTACCCCCTCAGATTTGACTGGACCAGTCATTTTCCCTGGTAAGTGGTTCCTTCCAAGGTGCACCACGGATTAAGAGAGAGAGTGTAGTGACACACACCACGTTTGATTTGGCTTGATGTGACGGGCAGGTCTCGCAGGAGGTATGTTTATACATTAATTTGATCAAGCTGTGTAGCCTATTGGTTCCTTCTTGATGAATAAACACATCTGAAATGTGTTGTTGTTTCTATGTAATACTAGCCACCTAGCAATTTTTAAAAGTTGGTTTCAGCTAGCCCAGATGGGTTCCCAATCTCCCAACCTCATGACTAGCTATCAAGAAGCCATTTCAGGGTGTCAATCAAATTAGAGTAGCTAGCTTGTCTAACTATCTTCGCTGGCATGCCTGCTGACAAGGTTGTTAGACATTAGAAAAGCAAGCAGTTACTAAATGTACTGAATAAGACTTACATTTCAATATTTTACCCAGATTTTAGCAGAGGCCCAGAAAAAACAGGGTTTAAATGTAGTCTGGCACCTTATGATAATATTCTGATATTTGTGTATTAATTACAATTCCGTGATATGTTCCTGTATTGACGATATGTGTTATGATCCCATGTACTGTGTTATATGGAATCCTGCCTGACCTGTTCACCGGACGTGCTACCTGTCCCAGACGTGGTGTTTTCAACTCTCTAGAGACAGCAGGAGCGGTAGAGATACTCTTAATGATCGGCTATGAAAAGCCAACTGACATTTACTCCTGAGGTGCTGCATTGCTGCACCCTCGACAATTACTGTGATTATTATTATTCGACCATGCTGGTCATTTATGAACATTTGAACATCTTGGCCATGTTCTGTTATAATCTCCACCCGGTACAGCCAGAAGAGGACTGGCCACCCCCCATAGCCTGGTTCCTCTCTTGGTTTCTTCCTAGGTTTTGGCCTTTCTAGGCAGTTTTTTCTAGCCACCGTGCTTCTACACCTGCATTGCTTGCTGTTTGGGGTTTTACATATTTATTTATTTATTTTTACCCCTTTTTCTCCCCAATTTCATGGTATTCAATTGTTTTAGTAGCTACTATCTTGTCTCATCGCTACAACTCCCGTACGGGCTCGGGAGAGACGAACGTTGAAAGTCATGCGTCCTCCGATACACAACCCAACCAAGCCGCACTGCTTCTTAACACAGCGCGCATCCAACCCGGAAGCCAGCCGCACCAATGTGCCGGAGGTGCACCTTGGTTAGCGCGCACTGCGCCCGGCCCGCCACAGGAGTCGCTGGTGCGCGATGAGACAAGGACATCCCTACCGGCCAAGCCCTCCCTAACCCGGACGACGCTATGCCAATTGTGCGTCGCCCCATGGACCTCCCGGTCGCGGCCGGTTACGACAGAGCCTGGGCGCGAACCCAGAGTCTCTGATGGCACAGCTGGCGCTGCAGTACAGCGCCCTTAACCACTGCGCCACCCGGGAGGCCTGTTTGGGGTTTTAGGCTGGGTTTCTGTACAGCACTTTGAGATATCAGCTGATGTACGAAGGGTTATATAAATACATTTGATTTGATTTTGATTGTGACATATTTTGACATATTATGTTGCATGGACTCACTCTGTGTGCAATAATAGTGAGGTAGTCATTTTTGAATGACGACCTCATCTCTGTACCCCACAAATACAATTATCTATAAGGTCCCTCAGTCGAGCAGTGAATTTCAAATACAGATTTTCCAATGCCTTGCCAGGAAGGGCACTTATTGGTAGATGGGATTTTTTTTTTTTTAAGTAGATATTGAATATCCCTTTGAGCATGGTGAAGTTATTAATTATAATTTGGATGGTGTATCAATACACCCAGGTACTATAAAGATACAGGCATCCTTCCTAGCTCAGTTGCAGGAGAGGAAGGAAACCGCTCTGGGATTTCACCGTGAGGTCAATGGTGATTTTTTAAACAGTTGCAGAGTTTGATTGCTGTGATAGGAGACAGCTGAGTATGGATCAACAACATTGTAGTTTTTCACAATAATAACCTAAATGACAGAGTGAAAAAAAGGAAGCCTGTGTGGAATAAAGTATTCTAAAACATGCATCCTGTTTGCAATAAGGCACTAAAGTTAAACTGCAAAAAAAAAATGGCCAAGAAATGTACTTTGTCCTGAATACAAAGTGTTATGTTTGGGGCAAATCCAACACAACACATCACTGAGTGCCACTCTTCATATTTTCTAGCATGGTGGTGGTTGCGTTTTTTAGGATTTGTTAGGATAAAAGAAATGGAATAGAGATTAGCAGGACAATAACCTGGTTCAGTGTGCTTTCCAACCATTCCCCTTTTAGCAGGACAAAAACCTGGTTCAGTGTGCTTTCCAACAATTCCCCTTTTAGCAGGTCAAAAACCTGGTTCAGTGTGCTTTCCAACAATTCCCCTTTTAGCAGGACAAAAACCTGGTTCAGTGTGCTTTCCAACAATTCCCCTTTTAGCAGGACAATAACCTGGTTCAGTGTGCTTTCCAACAATTCCCCTTTTAGCAGGACAAAAACCTGGTTCAGTGTGCTTTCCAACAATTCCCCTTTTAGCAGGACAAAAACCTGGTTCAGTGTGCTTTCCAACAATTCCCCTTTTAGCAGGACAAAAACCTGGTTCAGTGTGCTTTCCAACCATTCCCCTTTTAGCAGGACAATAACCTGGTTCAGTGTGCTTTCCAACCATTCCCCTTTTAGCAGGACAATAACCTGGTTCAGTGTGCTTTCCAACAATTCCCCTTTTAGCAGGACAATAACCTGGTTCAGTGTGCTTTCCAACCATTCCCCTTTTAGCAGGACAATAACCTGGTTCAGTGTGCTTTCCAACAATTCCCCTTTTAGCAGGACAAAAACCTGGTTCAGTGTGCTTTCCAACAATTCCCCTTTTAGCAGGACAAAAACCTGGTTCAGTGTGCTTTCCAACAATTCCCCTTTTAGCAGGACAAAAACCTGGTTCAGTGTGCTTTCCAACCATTCCCCTTTTAGCAGGACAATAACCTGGTTCAGTGTGCTTTCCAACAATTCCCCTTTTAGCAGGACAAAAACCTGGTTCAGTGTGCTTTCCAACAATTCCCCTTTTAGCAGGACAAAAACCTGGTTCAGTGTGCTTTCCAACAATTCCCCTTTTAGCAGGACAAAAACCTGGTTCAGTGTGCTTTCCAACCATTCCCCTTTTAGCAGGACAATAACCTGGTTCAGTGTGCTTTCCAACCATTCCCCTTTCAGCAGGACAATAACCTGGTTCAGTGTGCTTTCCAACAATTCCCCTTTTAGCAGGACAATAACCTGGTTCAGTGTGCTTTCCAACCATTCCCCTTTTAGCAGGACAATAACCTGGTTCAGTGTGCTTTCCAACCATTCCCCTTTTAGCAGGACAATAACCTGGTTCAGTGTGCTTTCCAACAATTCCCCTTTTAGCAGGACAATAACCTGGTTCAGTGTGCTTTCCAACAATTCCCCTTTTAGCAGGACAAAAACCTGGTTCAGTGTGCTTTCCAACAATTCCCCTTTTAGCAGGACAAAAACCTGGTTCAGTGTGCTTTCCAACAATTCCCCTTTTAGCAGGACAATAACCTGGTTCAGTGTGCTTTCCAACCATTCCCCTTTAAGCAGGACAATAACCTGGTTCAGTGTGCTTTCCAACCATTCCCCTTTTAGCAGGACAAAAACCTGGTTCAGTGTGCTTTCCAACAATTCCCCTTTTAGCAGGACAATAAGCTGGTTCAGTGTGCTTTCCAACAATTCCCCTTTTAGCAGGACAAAAACCTGGTTTAGTGTGCTTTCCAACAATTCCCCTTTTAGCAGGACAAAAACCTGGTTCAGTGTGCTTTCCAACCATTCCCCTTTTAGCAGGACAATAACCTGGTTCAGTGTGCTTTCCAACAATTCCCCTTTTAGCAGGACAAAAACCTGGTTCAGTGTGCTTTCCAACAATTCCCCTTTTAGCAGGACAAAAACCTGGTTCAGTGTGCTTTCCAACAATTCCCCTTTTAGCAGGACAAAAACCTGGTTCAGTGTGCTTTCCAACCATTCCCCTTTTAGCAGGACAATAACCTGGTTCAGTGTGCTTTCCAACCATTCCCCTTTTAGCAGGACAAAAACCTGGTTCAGTGTGCTTTCCAACAATTCCCCTTTTAGCAGGACAATAACCTGGTTCAGTGTGCTTTCCAACAATTCCCCTTTTAGCAGGACAAAAACCTGGTTCAGTGTGCTTTCCAACAATTCCCCTTTTAGCAGGACAAAAACCTGGTTCAGTGTGCTTTCCAACAATTCCCCTTTTAGCAGGACAAAAACCTGGTTCAGTGTGCTTTCCAACCATTCCCCTTTTAGCAGGACAATAACCTGGTTCAGTGTGCTTTCCAACCATTCCCCTTTTAGCAGGACAAAAACCTGGTTCAGTGTGCTTTCCAACAATTCCCCTTTTAGCAGGACAAAAACCTGGTTCAGTGTGCTTTCCAACCATTCCCCTTTTAGCAGGACAATAACCTGGTTCAGTGTGCTTTCCAACAATTCCCCTTTTAGCAGGACAATAACCTGGTTCAGTGTGCTTTCCAACAATTCCCCTTTTAGCAGGACAAAAACCTGGTTCAGTGTGCTTTCCAACCATTCCCCTTTTAGCAGGACAATAACCTGGTTCAGTGTGCTTTCCAAACATTCCCCTTTTAGCAGGACAATAACCTGGTTCAGTGTGCTTTCCAACCATTCCCCTTTTAGCAGGACAATAACCTGGTTCAGTGTGCTTTACAACAATTCCCCTTTTAGCAGGACAAAAACCTGGTTCAGTGTGCTTTCCAACCATTCCCCGTTTAGCAGGACAATAACCTGGTTCAGTGTGCTTTCCAACCATTCTCCTTTTAGCAGGACAATAACCTGGTTCAGTGTGCTTTCCAACAATTCCCCTTTTAGCAGGACAATAACCTGAAACACAAGGCCAAATGTACCCTGGAGATGCTTACCACCGGGTTCCTAGTTACAGTTTTGACTTAATTCGGCTTGAAAATCTATGGCAAGACTTGAAAATGGCTGTCTGGCAATGATCAAAAACCAACTTGAATGAATAATGTGCAAATATTGTACAATCCAGGTGTGCAAAGCTCTTAGAGACTTACACAGAAAGACTCACAGCTTTAATAGCTGCCAAATGTGATTCTAACATTTATTGACTAAGGGGTGTGAACTTACATATGTAAATGAGATATTTCTGTATTTCATTTTTTTTTTTTAATTCCCCCAAAATAAATGTAATCCATTTTGAATTGAAGTTGTAACACAACAAAATGTGTAATAAGTCAAGGGGTATGAATACCTTCTGAAGGCACTGTAGAATTAGGCATAATAATGAAGCTGTTGCAGGTGCCCCCCCACCCCCCCTCCATCCACACATACTTCGTGCCCCCTCCAAGATGATGGGTGCATGACGACCCCCCCTGCAGACAGGTATTGTTTGCTGAACATAATGCATACTGTTGTTAGCCTGTGGGCCGCTTGGATCCATCACTCTCTGTCCAGAATGACTCAAAGACATCTGTTCGTCTGTCTGTCTGTCTGTCTGTCTGTCTGTCTGTCTGTCTGTCTGTCTGTCTGTCTGTCTGTCTGTCTGTCTGTCTGTCTGTCTCTCGCTTTCTCTCTCTCTCTCTCTTTCTCTCTCTTCACCTCTCTCTCTCTCTTTCTTCGTTTCTCTCTCTTCTCTCTCTCTTTCTCTCTCTCTCTCTTTCACCTCTCTCTCTCTCTCTCTCTCTCTTCACCTCTCTCTCCCTCTTTCTTTGTTTCTCTCTCTTCTCTCTCTCTTCACCCCGCTCTCTCTGTCTTTCTTTGTTTCTCTCTCCTCTCTCTCTTCACCTCTCTCTCTGTCTTTCTTCGTTTCTCTCTCTTCTCTCTCTCTTCACCTCTCTCTCTCTGTCCTTGGCACTGTACGTACTGGGCTTTACTCTCTCCCCCCTCCACCCATCCCTCTAACTGGTTCTGCCTGTGTATGTGCCAGTCAGTAGGTGTTGGGTAATGACCAGTGAGTTGGGTGTTTGGATAGCTGGGTGGTAGGGCTGTGTGCCTGCTAGCCTCCCCTCTCATCCCAGGCCCTGTGGAGCGTGGTGCTGCCAGCTGGCTGGTGAGGCCCGGCCCAGGGAACATATTGCACCACGGGCGGTCTTTAAATTGACACACACTCTGGACATTAATCACAGCCTCTGAGCTTGTGTGTGTGTGTGCGTTTGAGTTTGCGTGTGCAGGATTTCAGGGAATTTCGGGGCAAAGAAGTGAGTGCCAGTCACTTCAAAAGGCAATGGAGGGACTACTGTTTTGGGAACGAGGGAGGAGGGAAGGCGGAAGATGGGGGCAGCAGAATACTTCTACTTTGTGAAATTTGAAACAGACATTATTAATTGTGACAGCATTGAACCAAACCCAACAGTCTTTGTCCGTGAAAAAAAAGTGGATATTTTTGGTACATTTGCAATCGCTTCACACTTGATTTCACATCTCAGACTTTTGAAGACTAAGTAGTCGCATTCATTCATCACGTTGAGTGATGACGTCGACAGACAGCGAGCCAACTACACAAGTTAATATTTATCTAATGCATTCTCAGAATATTGGGTCTTTTGTAATGTCGAGTTACAGGCAATCAGTAGCTCGTTTCTTTCTACCTCATAGGAGGGAGGGAGGAATAGAGGAATAGCCGTTGTGTGTACATGGATAATATGATTGATTTTTATCCTCGGTGCCGATTTCCCCTCAGGACTTTAGAGAGAGAGAAAGAGACAGAGAGAGAAGGGTTTTTCTTTTTTCTTTGCTTTGCTGGAAGCTTCCCGAATGATAAGTGATGCTATTAGGATAAAAAAAAAAAAAAAAGGCAATCTCTACAACCGCTTGAAGAGGAGGGGTTCAGGGTCGGACGAACATTAACGTGCCATCCGCTGGGCCATCCGTCAGTTTTATGGACCTTATTTGTTAGTTACTGGGAGCGTCGGAAAAAAAGACCTAAAAAGCAACCATATCTCATTCAGTGCTTACCCCCTTCCGACCCGGTGCCCTCTGCACAAGCCCCGACGCCCACCAAATCATTTCTCCCGCCTTGGTTGGTTTCCTTACGCAAATAAGCCTCCGATAAATGTCTTTTGGGGGGACAAAGACAAACTATGAGGAAGCATTATGGTAGAACGCTGTACAGATGAATGTCCAGGGAGGATATTGATGTGTCACATACAGTAGACGGTCAGAGCAGTTCATCTTCTGTGTCATAAAAGTCTCAATCTCAATTGTACTAATAATGAGATATAGTAACACAACTTTTAGGATTTTGACATCTGAGAGGGATATACTGTATAATAATCTCCACGCTCTGCAAAAATTATGATTTGATGCCTTCAAGCAACAATCATTATTCTGTCTGAGGAAGAAGCAATACGTTTGTTCTCAGAAATGATGTTTTCATGATAATTCTGCCACCCTTCCCTTATTGTGGATGCTCTGCTTGGTGAACACGCAACACATCATAAACAAACAGGAAAGAAACCTCCGAATTGCACAACACATACAACACACGCAACACACACACAACGACGACTCTGAAATGAACCCATCCGATACACACAATGAAACATGACTGTGAGTGCGTGCTGCTTATCTTACCGCATTTGTGCAGGAGCCCCTAATCTAAGATTTATTGCCCATTAGTGAACTCACAAAGTCATTACAGTTCATTCTGCTCCAAGCCTGACGTTTTATTAGGACAAATCTCCCCGTCGAGGACGGCACTAACGTCCCTGCGCTGCGAGCGGCGTGAGCCCTCCTTGGTCACGTGACACATCCTGCCCGCTGCGGATGTGCTGTAGCTATCCCTTCCACGCTAAAAGTCTGCCGGGGGGGGGGGGGGCCTTCCACTCAGAAAGAGGAGGAGTGCTTCTAAATAAAACAGTCCATTATCGTTTCTCCCCTGGAAAGAGAGAACACTATGCAATCTCTCCCATCTCCTATGCCATAGACTAATTTAGGCTAGATGTAAATCACCCTGCTGCACAGTACACGGCTCTAGAGCTCTCAGCCGGCCGTTAGAACACTGATTCAATTCGTTTCCCAACATGGACGGTCAGTGTGGTTGGCGAGGCGGTGTGAAGAACATATCTAACAATATGACTCTAAAGTAGTTTCTACGTAAACTGTCAATGTCTTAACTGGCATCAGTGGTGTATAAATATATCCAAATGACTATAACTCTAATGCCCACGTTTTAGTATACTGAATCGCTGTTGTGGTAAATTCAAAAAAATGTGCACAGCAGTTATTGTGTGTATTGTATGTTAATACAAGGTTTCTAGTATAGTTATTGTTAATACAAGGTTGCTAGTATAGTTATTGTTAATACAAGGTTTCTAGTATAGTTATTGTTAATACCAGGTTTCTAGTATAGTTATTGATAATACAAGGTTTCTAGTATAGTTATTGATAATACAAGGTTGCTAGTATAGTTATTGTTAATACAAGGTTTCTAGTATAGTTATTGTTAATACAAGGTTGCTAGTATAGTTATTGTTAATACAAGGTTTCTAGTATAGTTATTGTTAATACAAGGTTGCTAGTATAGTTATTGTTAATACAAGGTTTCTAGTATAGTTATTGTTAATACAAGGTTTCTAGTATAGTTATTGTTAATACAAGGTTTCTAGTATAGTTATTGTTAATACAAGGTTTCTAGTATAGTTATTGTTAATACAAGGTTTCTAGTATAGTTATTGTTAATACAAGGTTTCTAGTATAGTTATTGATAATACAAGGTTGCTAGTATAGTTATTGTTAATACAAGGTTTCTAGTATAGTTATTGTTAATACAAGGTTGCTAGTATAGTTATTGTTAATACAAGGTTTCTAGTATAGTTATTGTTAATACAAGGTTGCTAGTATAGTTATTGTTAATACAAGGTTGCTAGTATAGTTATTGTTAATACAAGGTTTCTAGTATAGTTATTGTTAATACAAGGTTTCTAGTATAGTTATTGTTAATACAAGGTTTCTAGTATAGTTATTGTTAATACAAGGTTTCTAGTATAGTTATTGTTAATACAAGGTTGCTAGTATAGTTATTGTTAATACAAGGTTTCTAGTATAGTTATTGTTAATACAAGGTTTATAGTATAGTTATTGTTAATACAAGGTTTCTAGTATAGTTATTGTTAATACAAGGTTTCTAGTATAGTTATTGTTAATACAAGGTTTCTAGTATAGTTATTGTTAATACAAGGTTTCTAGTATAGTTATTGTTAATACAAGGTTTCTAGTATAGTTATTGTTAATACAAGGTTGCTAGTATAGTTATTGTTAATACAAGGTTTCTAGTATAGTTATTGTTAATACAAGGTTTCTAGTATAGTTATTGTTAATACAAGGTTTCTAGTATAGTTATTGTTAATACAAGGTTTCTAGTATAGTTATTGATAATACAAGGTTTCTAGTATAGTTATTGTTAATACAAGGTTTCTAGTATAGTTGTTGATAATACAAGGTTTCTAGTATAGTTATTGTTAATACAAGGTTTCTAGTATAGTTATTGTTAATACAAGGTTTCTAGTATAGTTGTTGATAATACAAGGTTGCTAGTATAGTTATTGTTAATACTATAGTTATTGTTAATACTATAATTATTGTTAATACAAGGTTGCTAGTATAGTTATTGTTAATACAAGGTTGCTAGGATAGTTATTGTTAATACAAGGTTGCTAGTATAGTTATTGTTAATACAAGGTTGCTAGTACAGTTATTGTTAATACAAGGTTGCTAGTATAGTTACTGTTAATACAAGGTTGCTAGTATAGTTATTGTTAATACAAGGTTTCTAGTATAGTTACTGTTAATACAAGGTTGCTAGTATAGTTATTGTTAATACAAGGTTTCTAGTATAGTTATTGTTAATACAAGGTTGCTAGTATAGTTATTGTTAATACAAGGTTTCTAGTATAGTTATTGTTAATACAAGGTTGCTAGTATAGTTATTGTTAAGACAAGGTTGCTAGTACAGTTATTGTTAATACAAGGTTGCTAGTATAGTTATTGTTAATACAAGGTTGCTAGTACAGTTATTGTTAATACAAGGTTGCTAGTATAGTTATTGTTAATACAAGGTTTCTAGTATAGTTATTGTTAATACAAGGTTTCTAGTATAGTTATTGTTAATACAAGGTTTCTAGTATAGTTATTGTTAATACAAGGTTGCTAGTATAGTTATTGTTAATACAAGGTTTCTAGTATAGTTACTGTTAATACAAGGTTGCTAGTATAGTTACTGTTAATACAAGGTTGCTAGTATAGTTATTGTTAATACAAGGTTTCTAGTATAGTTATTGTTAATACAAGGTTGCTAGTATAGTTTTTACTATGTCGTACACAAAGTGCAAAGAAAAAAGTCCACTAGAAACCCAATCTCTCCCTTCTCTTTTTATTCAAGCATTCTTTGTGAAGGACAATCTGTGCGGACATCAGTAGAGTGCCTGAAAGGTGTTGTATTGTAGAATGAAGATGTTATGTATCAAGCATCCTTTTGTGGGTCTGATTGAGCGCGGCTGCTCCGGGGATCTCGGACGGGATGGATTACCACCTCACACACACACACACACGCACACACACACACACACACACACACACACACACAGATTACTACCTCCAGCTCCTTGCTTTGTCCTGCCCAGGGCTCCCAGACAACATCCCCCATACCCCGGCCTCTTTGCTAAATTGATGGGCCACTTCTCTCGCTGGCACCTGTACTGTTACTGCACGTAAATTCTTAGTCCGGCTGTTATTGATAAAGATGTCTGATATTCATGATAGAACCAGCTGGAGGCTGTGTACAAATGCTCTCTTTGCTAATTGGGATAGATTTAAGAGGGTGAGTGGTGTGAGAATGGGTTTTGTTCTCGTGTGTGTGCGTGTATGTGTGTTTGGGTGCTCAGACATTTGCGTTTTTAAACATACATATATCCTGATTGTAAGACGCCATAGCAAAAGATGCCAGAGTGAATTAACAGTGGGAATGAGGATGGGGAGTGATTTATACATGGGCCAAGTGTGGATCAATTTCATCATTTTTCGGGGCGGCCTTCCTCTTTGATGTGTGTTCTCTGCATGTCAACCCCTGAACACCGCAATCTTCTGAAGCCGCCTGCTGGTTCAGAACCAGATTTGTTTTCCATTTATTGAAGAGCTGAAACAAACCAACGACCTCAAACAACCTTAAATGATCTCCGACTTCTGATATACGGTGCGACGTAAAAGCAAAAAAAGAACATATATTTTCTCAGGCGTTGAATTTCTGAAACTATTTTTTCAGAGTAACCCCCAAAACATAAGCTCCACCTGAAGGTGAAATAGACATCCACAGCAGTCAACCAGTAATACTGATACACTGTCTAGGCATCCCTCCCTATACTCTTAGATGTGTCTCCTTCAGTTCCTGCAGACATTTTATTTTATGAAACCATCACTTCTGTGGATCACCTTCGTTCTTTAAGCCATGGGGGAAGACTCAGGGTTCCACATTAGACGCAACCCCCAATCGCTCCAGTCATCTCCACCTGGTAATTGAGATTGAGAGCGAGAGAGACAGAGAGAGAGACAGAGAGAGAGAGACAGAGAGAGAGAGAGAAGAGATGGAAGAGTTGTAGTTTATTTTACCTCTACCTAGTGTTACAGTATAAGTAGCCTATGGTAGATGCTTAGAGAAGTTAATTCTATCCCAGCTCCCCATAGAAGCTGTTGGCAGGAAAGTGTGTTGCATGAGAATAAGGTTTCTGATTAAATTGAGAAAATGAATGCCTGGCCATGAAAAAAGGAACTTATTCCATGCTCCAATGTAGAGTCTGTGTTCACCTTTTCCAGTGTGAGATTTTTTTAATTAGTTCCTATCTCTTTATGCTTATGTTGGCATGCGTCCAGTGCCACTGTGCGATCACACGCAAGTGTTTGTGCCTGTGGGCACCCTTGTGAACTGTTTTTCAAAACAAAACGCCATATTTTGCCAATAGAGCGGGATTTCCCTCTAATTAAAGACCATCTGCCCGTGTTCCTTCTCTCGTCCCCACTCGTGCCCCCAGTACCCCCGATCGGCCCTGGGGGGAGTCAGCCCACCCCTCCCTGCCCAACTACTGTCCCGTCACTGTCAGTCCTTCTGTCAAGGTCCATACTCCATCGCCCCGCCCGCTGCAAGACCAGAAAGCACCACTCTTTTCCACTGGACCAGGCCGTGGCATGGAGTGGACCGCCATGGTGTAGGGAAGCCTGACCACACTAATTGCCCTGGACACAGAGAGATCTTAAACTCCCCACACACTCTCTCTCTCTCTCTCTCTCTCTCTCTCTCTCTCTCTCTCTCTCTCTCTCTCTCTCTCTCTCTCTCTCTCTCTCTCTCTCTCTCTCTCTCTCTCTCTCTCTCTCTCTCTCTCTCTCTCTCTCTCTCTCTCGACCCTCTCCTTCTCTCATCACCCTTTCTAAAAGCTAAGCTCTTGCCGACTGTGGCCCAGCTAACCAGCCATTCACTTTCATCTGAGTACAGTCCAGTACAGTCTCTCCAAGTGAAACAAGGGAAGAAAGTGATCATGTTGAAAGAAGATAAATAATTTGTATTTTTCTTTGTGCAACTCATAATAACCTATTAGTGTTTGCTGTTATTAGCATATTATTACATAATGCTATTACTACCTGCTGTGACAACATGGTCCATGCTGGATGGTGTACCTGCAGTGCACCCTTTCAATAGCTTTTCTCCAAGCGCAAGGTGAATATATTTAACTTTTCCAATTAAGGACTGCCTCCAGCAGCCAGGAGTACCCAGCGGTACCTACTCCCACGATAGGATGTCATTTATAATGGCATGGCAATGTGACTGTCATTCCTAGAACCTGACATCCTTCCCAGTTAAATGGATGTGGAATTTTTCCCATCATCTGAAATAAATCTCAATTATTGCAATTTTATTGCATCATGAAAATTCCATGTCCCCCGTCTCTTTCTCTGTGGCACGAACAGTGAGTCCTGAAGCCAGACTTTGACTAATAGTGATGAATTGATGTCAAGCATAACTTGGTAGCCCTGTATGTAAGTGCTCAAATTGTTTTAATAAAAAATATATATATGTTTGTATTTTTTTGATTTGAAGGTTAATGTAATTGACAGCGTACATATTTTTTTCTACAAACAGTGCTACTGAGTTTCCCTAGCATGAGGTGTGTGTGCGTGTGTGTGTGTGCGTGTGCGTGCATGTACTATACATGTCTGAACCCTGTGTCTTCAACATTAGAGCGGTAAAGATTAGCCCCGGTTAAAGAATGGAGGAAAGCTAATATGCTGTCGTCGGGGCCAGACACCCCAGACAGCCGATCGTATGGCCCAGCGCGCCTCCTGCCTCTACGTTTCCCTAAAACCTTCCTGATAGTTGTAATCCTCCGTGGTGTCATTGATTCTCCACCCCCCCACACCCACACACCATCTCTTGTTCTCTTGTGGCCGCCTGTGGTCCTAACACACACACACACATACCACACTGTCTGTGATACATCATGCCGACCCATTCATTTCCATCCATCTGCAACAAAGCAAAAATCCCCTTCTAACCAATCACACAGAGTCGGAATTATCAGTCATTTCAATGGGGATTTCTGTCACATTATGTCACATAGCCTAGTGGAGCCTTATGGCTGGCTGCTGCATGGGGCCGCTGGCACCAACACATGACAGGAGTCGGACTCAGCTCAGCTCCCCTTCAGACAGGACACAGATGGGGATGACTTGATTCTTTTGTATCCTCTTTAAAGGCCCACATGGTGATATTACAGCAGGTTTTCATCATTCAAATGATGCATTGCTTCTTGAAGAATGTCACTTATAAATACCTCACGAGCTTTGAATTGGGTTCATTTCTCCCGCCCCATTTCTCAGCTTTATAGCAAGCTAAGTGGTGGAACTGCTGTTTTGTTGTAGGTCAAATGAAGGAGTGGGACGTTCAATAAGAGCTGTTCCACTTGGGGGAACATGGGAGATTGACCTCTTTGTGTGTCGGCTACTTCAGCCAATATGGGGGGGGGTTTATTGTTGTCCAACATTGTTGTCCAATGTTTTGCATGGCATAGTGTCTCGTGTCTCGTGTCTCGTGGCCATAAAAAAGCAGCACATTTTAGAGTTCTTCTTTCCCTCTAGCGTGTATATTTTGAGGAAAAGACGGTCTGTAAATGATCAGGTGAGGAAAGTGATGTCATTTATGTTGGTTTAGTTATTATTATTATTTGAATGAATAACTTAGCTACGGTCTATTTGGCATGTTGTGCCACACATGCATACCATGATATACTGTATAGCGTAGTCCTGCAACGGGACATACAGTATGCTTTGCTAGTGCTTCTGTTCCTGTGGCTTTGCATACATACAGACAGCCATCTCATCTCGCAAGGGAAGGGCATAGATATTGTCGATATTACTGTATCCGTCTCAATCTACAGGAGAAATAAAGCCCTCACAGTGTTATTGACCTTTAGTGAACATTGTGGCAGCCCATACATGCAGGCCTCTCATCCATAAATGTAGTGTTTTTATGTGGACTACAGACAGCGGTGGTGTTATTGACCTTGACAGTTTTATTATATAGCTTAGCCTGGTCTCGTTTGGGAACTGTACTCTGTGTCTGAAACATTATTTCAGAGTATTGTTTTGATTTGTTCAAACAGGCTATTGTATCCATGACTTTTGAAGAGGAGATGCTTTTTAAATTCATGAGAACGTAATTGTTTTGGATTTCCACATTACCATCCAACGCCTAAACATTCCAGAAGAAAATGCCCACACCTTCCAAAAAGGCATAAACTCTCCCCCTCCTCGCCTCTCTCTACTTGCAACGCGTCCAAAGCGTTCATTCCTCTGCTCCTCATGTTTTATTGGGGGAGAGATCGAACCGTCCACCCTCAGACGGAGTGCCGTGATGTTTCAACCATTTAACTACCTGACAGCCGATATGCATCAGTGAGTGGATTACATTTTCACATCTCTTGACCAGGAGTAGAAGAAGTGAACTGAGAGGGAAAACATTAGGTTTGTCGGTCTGTCGGTTCGGCTCTTTGCCTCCCAACAGGTAAGGTGTATTAATGGCTGTGCCCACTCATCCTTAGAGCTGACATGTTTCCTCACTGGGGGAGAGTGTTCAGGGTGGGGAGAAGAAAGCCACTCTAATTGTTTGGGCATTATGCAGAGAAGGTGGGCTATAGACTCACAATAGTATTAGTGATGTGAACCGTGCTTCTTTTTCAACTCTATTTCACTATGCCCTTTTCTGATCTTGTTTTAGGCATGTGAAGTCCTCTTTAAGATGTGTTTTTCTTACATTTCAGCTGTGGACTGTTCAGTGTTGAGGCCTTCTAAGTGTTGCGGGGGTTTTGCCGTTTTGCTCAGCTTTTCTCCTGTCCCTTATTAGAACTGAGCGAAAAGCACAGACAAAGTTTTGCTGACGCTGGAGGAGGCCTTTTCAGACAGATTCAAAGCAGAGTTCTCACGCAGCGCCTCTCTGTGTCGCCCATCCTATTTACCCTCTTTTCCTCCGATTCTTCATCCTTCTTTTCGTTTCTTTGCACTAAGTGGTTCTCTGATTCCTCTCTTCCCCCCCGTGCCTCTGTCTGTCACCCACCGCCCACCATCAGTTGTGTGAGCGGCTTTTCATTTCATCTGTCCATAATGATGCCTCCAGCCATCGTACTGTATGTGACGAGTCTCAGATGAATGCATCGGCACGCTCGGCACAGCAGAGCAGCCCGGCAAGATCCAAGGACCAACTGGGTAGAATGTGTCATCTCTAGTCATCTCTAGCTGATTAAAAAGCAGATCTCGCGGGGCCGGTAGTATTTACTGGTCGTTTATGAGTGACGGGGAGTTTGAGTTGGCGAATGGTCTGCCAACCGGTCTGCTGCTGGTGAGAAAGGTCAGTTGTAGTAAGATGAGTGTTCTCAAGCAAACCCTCCGTTCGGTAATTGGTTGTTCTTTGCACACTGGCAGTAGCCCATGCAGGAACACGGTCGGAACGCGCTCACGCCACACAATAGGTGGTGGAATATGCAGCAGAGGGCCTGTGTGTGACACTATTAAACTTGACCGTGAGTTATGACCGCTCGACCATGTCGTGAGTCGTCCAAAGTCCAGAATAAGTCACCTGTAAAAAGACAAGCAAACAACAAGTCAGAAGGCCGTCCGACCTCCCACCATTCAGAATGCTTAATGATCAATAATCTCACTATTTCCTCAGTGAATCAAACATTCTCATGTTCAGCAGCTAATGGGGATGCTTGTCAGTGAACAACCACAGCTGCTACTGTTAAGTGTACTGTAAGACTGTAGACACTCAGTGTTGTGTCCCTAAGATGAATCAGGTTAAAGGGATACAGATGAACTTGTTGATATCATTTTCAGGTCTCTGTGTTCAGTGTGAAGGGAGTTAAGAGGTAGTTCCGAGCGCCAATGCTAACTGGTGTTAGCGCAATGACTGGAAGTCTATGGGTTTCTGTTAGCATGCTAATAGATACCCACAGTAATAAGGCCGTGGTAGAGTGACCCAAAGTGATCTGCTGCTGTACATGATGACCTGTCCCTGTCCCTGTCCCTGTCCCTGTCCCTGTCCCTGTGTGTTAGCCAGTTTCTGTGGATGCGAACATCCCTCAGAGCAAACCAGGGAGGCCACACCAGGTGAGAAAACAGTTTAGGCTCTTTCCTTGTCCTGACATGCAAATGTATTCAACTAGAAATAGTCTGTTCATTGTGAGTTGCATCTCTGTGAGGCCAGGTTGGAACGCAGGTGGACAATCCCTCAATAAGAAGTTTGATAAATGAACAGAGGGCAAGGAGAAATCTGGCATCTTCAGGCTTCACAGGTATAAAACATAGATGAATGCATGAATTGTGAAATACAACTTAGATGAATTGTTCTCTATGTACTGTTCCCATGGACACTCCAAAGGATGTCTTCATTCATATTAACAAGAGGCCACAGAGACAATATACATTCAGATGCCCTGTGCACAGGTTTTAAGTGTCATCAGACCATTTCCTGTCAACAATGGTTTAAGAACCTCTATTAAGCCAGAAGGCGTTATTATTAATTCAGGTCCCTTCTTTCCGTTGGTGATATTTTACGAAGGTAGATTCACATACATCCCGCTCGAGGAACATTCCACAGTCTTTTTAACAATATTTTGAGGTGCCGGGATCTGGGGCTTTTCCGTCTTTAAATCCACCTTTGGACATACCAGTTCATACAATGTGTGAGTCCTAATTTATGCATCCATCAGTGTATGTTCATGTTCCCATCTGGGAGTGAAGTTGATTTATTTCACTTAACAGTTCATAGATAATGGGAGGAGTGTTAATTACAGTAGCATAGAATTCCTCAATGACCAATTTAGTCTGTTTGTCTTGTCGAGAGGTAGAAATGTTTAGCCGAGCCGCATTGTCAATAGGGACTTAGCAATGGCTAATAATAGCCCTGTGCTAGAAATGTATTATTCATAGCCTTGGAAATATAAGCAAACTTACTGTATATCCAGGAGTGTAATTAGAAAAATAAGAGAAACAAGAGCTTTCTTTACTATTACCTTTGGCAACATTAAAGGTCTCTCAGGATAGTTTGTTGTCTTGTTATAAATACGCTTAATTGATATTCCGTGGAGATGTTACATTCTCCATACTTGACCATCCTTTGTCAAGGTAGATGTTTGATGTATTATATTGAATGTTATATGAGATGTTTACTGCGGTCCTGGCGATTGAACCAGCTTGGCTCAGACGTCGACTACTGGGTAGGAGGAGTTCAGGAAGATCATGGCCTTCAAAACGTCAACTAGTTTAGCGTTGTTTCATTTGTTCACCCAAACTTAACCTTGACTTAACCTTAACCATCTATTTGAATGTTTTCCACTTAGTCATTCCCAGCTTGTGAGCCGCTAGTATGAATCGTCTAATCTTTTAATTTTGTATTTTTTCTTACACCCTTTTTCTACCCAATTTCGTGATTACGATCCTGTCTCATCGCTGCAACTCCCCAACGGGCTCTATTCTTCAAGACAGTGGATACACAGCCTGACTAGACAAGATCCAGAGATTTGAGCTGCAGAAAGCTCTCTAGTTTAGTCAGAGATAGACCATTAGGGATCCACGGCAGACTCCTGATTGAGAAATATCATGATAATAGACAAAGGGACATGGAGAACTTACATGTTCAATCACTCATTGGATGGCGTAATGAGAGTGTCATAGCAGGGAACATTCCTGTAGGCTAAATTTCCATACACCATTAAAACAAAACACAATCTGAAACTTTATCAGTGTGATCTTTGTCTCTGTCTCCGCATTTAGATCATTTTTCGGGGGAATAATGAGCGAAAGAAGGAAATGATCTCAACCAATACATTATAAGAGAGACACACACACACACACACACACACACACACGCACACAGGAGAAAACACACACATACAGATGCTAACTTTGGTAAAATATTGCTCATTTCTGTGTTGCAGGATAGATTAGAGAGTTTCAAGGCAAGGCTTATACAGTATCTTGCTTGTGCAATAACGAGGCCCTGATGAAACAGGCAGTCATTCATTTATAATCATTATCTTTGTTTAGTTTAGTTTAGCTTGCCTGTTGTTTCCAGGCTAAATTGCATTAAGGGAATAATCTAGAGCTTCAATTGAATAGTCTTCACACCCATTAGTCTTTCCCATCATTAGAGATGAGAGATGCCATGTCAGTTTAGAATTTTTCATTTGTCTCCTCCATTGTGGATGAGACTAAACGTGTACTTTATTTTGCAGGCAGAATATCTCAGGGAGTTATTTTTTACTCATTTATTAGGGGGTAAACACGTCTCTTTTTGAGCACAGAGAAGATAATACTATTTTACTGGAATAAATCTTGTTGAATTCAGTGCTTTTAGTTATTGCTTGTTTTTGCTTATGAACATTGTTGTGTTTTGCTCATTATACTGAATATCACGTTTAAAAGTGTATTAAATTATACGACTTTATGGGCGATTAAGCCGTAAAAAAACACAACACAATCTATTCAAATACGTGGTGGTGGCGCCCAAACCGGGTGGCTGTTTATTTGGGAGAACTAATGCAAAATACAGTAGGGACAGAGCACGCAGCAGGCACTGGCACCGCTGACAGTCTTGAATATCAACAACCGTGAGCCTAAATAACAATAGTCAATAACAAAAATAAGCCTTTTGACAATTCAAAGTGTGCACCTGCATAAAGAGATGCTAATATTATTCGCTCCTTCCCGGCGAATCCGAAAATGTATTCAGTATGTTAGTAGGAAGATGTAATTAGCCTTTTAAAGACAGAAAGGACTGTGTCTTACTTTCCTCTGTCGTGGCTAGCAGAGTACCGAGAGGACGGCGATGACATTGCCCCTGACAGCCTGTTTTTGCCGTTACGAATCACAATATGAGGCTACAAGGTAAATGAATGCAGAATCCATCAGAAAACACTGAAGCCAAAAAGAAACCGTACGTAATACGAGTGAAGGAAACCTAGCTGGCAAAGGAATATCTTTTTGTGTGGATTGCACATTGAATGCATTCACTACTGCATATAACTTCTACAAAATACTCAGAATCAAATGGCCCTGTTTTTAAGAACAGTTTGATTTAGGTAATCCCACGATTGGTAGCAATCGCTCCTCTATTGAATGTAACATAGATAGCAACATCATAAACCACCCAATAAACAGTACATAGACCTCCGACAGTATCATAGCTTATCAAGGTCACAGATCGTGTTTGATGGATGTTTCTGTTTATTCATGGTCCTTATATCACAGCGGCTGTGCCTTTTTCTTCCTGCCCTGCTTTATGCAGTAGCTGGTCCCCGAGGACACAGGGCAGAAACACTCTATTCAGCCACCCTATTGGATTACCGCCTCTTACATGCCATAAAAGAGGACCTGCTATGGAGCTCTGTAAACATTGATTTGATGCTGATTCACTGGCCCTTTTCATATCTGGCACAAGTCCTCGCCATAACCATTTCTTTGTATGACAAGTGAAGAAAGGGGTGGAAGGGAGAGAGAGAGAGAGAGAGAGAGAGAGAGAGAGAAACACTCCCTAAAGGTCTTATTTCAAGGTCTTCTTTCATCAGTTTGTTTTTATATCCCTCCACTGTCTATTTCTCCTCCCTCCCACCATCCCTCCCTCCCCTTTTAAATCGTCTTGGTTTCTAGCACCTGGTTCGCCAAGGAATCTGTTTTAGATTTCATTTTCACGTTCTTAAAATGCAGTGAGTCCCAGGCCAGGATGGAAGAGGATCAAATAATCCAGGACTGAAATGGATGATTGAGAAAGAGAGAGAGAGAGAGAGAGAGCCATGGGACCAAAAATATCTCGGCGCTGTTTGTATCAATTAGGGCAGAGACGGTGTCTGACGAAACATCTGTTTTGCAGCATATTGCATTATTCATGTAAAACAGTCAATACACTAAATTCCAAACGGGTTGGAGTGTCGGAGTCACCAGGGCATCGATAACACCACTGAGATGAAATAAAGTAGTTTTATGCTGTTAAATTTATGAATAGGTTTAGACAAGTGGCAGACCCTGTAATTGCAAAGCAATATAACTGCCTCCGGACAGACACCATAGCTGGGCCTCGACTGCATGCTCCCATCATAACATTAGACAGGTGAGAACACAATCGATTTGCAGTTAGGGCCTAAAATGATTGAACACCATGCCTTTGTGGAGAATTTCTCGAACATGAATCTACATTTTGAACAAAATCCAAAGCCTGAAATCCACTGTTGCATCCAACATGGATACCACTCCTGCTGTTTTTTAGCATATTTATAAACACATGTTTGGAATTAGGATAACCCGTGTCACAAAGTAGTATTATAGTATAGCAGTATTGTAAACATATTCTATCACATGCTATTGAGCTTGGAACCTTACAGGTGTAGGATCTTAATTTGACCAGTGTTAACGTAGCAAAATAATCCTGCAGCAGCAGGATTTGAACGTTTAGTCCATACTGTTGCTTGATCAGTGGTTGGGCTATGAGCTGGACAATAGTAGGCTATGTGAAAAGTGCAATTGGCTGCTGTTAATATAACCGTGTGTTAGTGTGGGTTTTCAGTGAATTTATGTAAATCCAGAAGCTCATCTGCATTTTCTGGAAAATCGTCAGCAACAAAAAAGATCAAATGAATATCCTACACCTGTAGAACATGGACGGAACTGACTGCACATTGGTCAACAGATACTGCATGACTGTATAATTTAAAAGAATAGAATATTCCATACATAGTGGTGTGTTGTCATAATGAAGTAGCCTTGCAGACCTCACTGCATGATGCTGAATGGTGTGGTACTGTCTAATCTCTGAGCTGACCTGTAGATACCACGGTATTGTGCTGTTGTTTGGTTCACACCAGACTGAGCGACATCTGGCTGGTTTTAGTCCAGCGGTGACTGACAGATCTATCAGAGGCAGGCAGCCTGACAGAGGGAGAGACAGAGAGGAAGAGAAGGAGAGGTCGCCCAAGCCAGACACACTGTGTTGGCAGGATAAGCGAATGAGGATAGTAAAGAGGGACGAGAGAGGCCAGAGAAAGAAATAATGGGTTATTTAGCGTTCGCATCGAGGAAGGAAACATTGACTGTGGAGGGGGAATTACTTGTTGCTACGTCCAAAAAGGTGAGAAGTTTGACAGTTAGTATAGTGAATGTGACATGCAATGAAACTATACAGTCCAAATATGGAGAACATATGCATGAGTGTGTGACGACCATCTCCTTTACAGTAGGATAGTTATAATGGTGACCAAGAGTGCGTGCGTGCGTGCGAGAGAGGGGGACCACCCAGGAGCTGTCAATGTCACAAGCCACAACCCAGGTAATGAACTGGGAGATGAGAGAGTGACAGGCCCAGTTTGGAGAGAAAGAAAAAGGAGGAAGTAGAGTGATGGTGAAGTAAGAGATGCCACTGCCCCAGGAGAGAGAGAGAGAGAGAGCGAGAGAGAGATGGCCTCCTGACAGGTGCTGGAGGTCTACCTCACGGACTCCCCCGGGGGCTCCACCAGGGTGACATCCATCGCTGGAAGGACTTTGGAGTTCACAGAGAGAGAGAGAGAGAGAGAGAGAGAGGCCATCACAGTCCTCCTCCTCTTGCCCCACAGCTTGAGCATTGCAGGGAGAGTGGTGTGTAAATGTGTGTGTGTGCGCCAACTCGTCCACATGTATGCGTGTGTGGTGAGTAGAGTGTAAAGCATCCTCCCCCGTTGTGGGAAAGCCAGCCTGACAGCTCTTGACTGTAGAGAGGTGGAAGGGACGTGGGAAGATTGACGACTACAGCTTCAGTCGTGGTGTGACAGCTGAGAGGACTGGAGCTGGCAAGGCTGACAATGATCATCTCCATATGCCACTATTAGACGCTCACCAAAGGCAGCCAGGCAGTGGCTGTGACAAGTCAAGCTCCACATACTCTACTGTAAGTGACCAGCATTATTCAGGCTGTACTCAGGGTGATGAGTGTCAGAGTAGGAGATGGTGCTCTGGGGAAAGTTTAACAGCGGTCCCATGTTGTTTTAATGATTAATCCCCAGGCTAGAGGCGGGTGGATACTGCAGGTCCGTTCCAATACGCAGTCGTCGTTTTTCAGGTAACGGTAATGGGTAATGGTGTGATGTTAACATTTTTAGATTTGTCAGGCTCAGGAGTAAATGTGTGTGATTTTGTTAAAATACATTTGATTAAGCAGAATCTCACACACACAGCTGTGTGATCGTGTTGAAAAGGATTCTGTTCTGCCACAGATGTTCTTTCATTTATCATGACGTATTACCATTATTGATAGATGGCACACAATTAAATACACAAGTCAAAAGGCTTTCAGATGTATTTTCAGATGTATTTTCAGATAGGCACCAGAGTTGGTTTAGCTCATTGGGAAAGTTGAGTCAATTCTGATTCCAGAACCTAATGTCTGACCATTGCTCCATTTGATATAAAAGCAGCAAACCTTTGCAATCCAAAACTGTGGGAATCCAACCATAATTTGGTTTCATTGCCACAGCAATTGATCTGAGGACACCAGAGTGGGAAAGCGTGTGTGTTTCTGGTAAATAATTCAAGCTTTGTGCCTCTTCCACCACCAAGAAACCTGTAGGTGAACCTTTTTGAACACATACTTCACACTTGCCCAACACACACACACAACATACACACACACACACACACAACATACACACACTCAGACCCCCCTCACCCCTCCACCCCCAACCCCACATCTTGGGAGGCAGGAGGAGAATCAGTAGTAGTACATGATGTGGTCAAACAGCATGACATATGGCTCTGTAGCGCTGTGGGGAGGCTGCAGGCAGTAGGTTTGTCTCCCTCACCACACCACCGCCTCTGGTCTGATCAATAGGAACACATTAATAATACTGTACCTGAACACAACCTTTTAGACCTCACTCCTGCACACACACACACACACACTCACACACACACACACACACACACACACAGGCACACACACACACAGGCACACACACACAGTTGAATAAAAGAGGAAGACAACATATACAATTTTAATAATATTTAAAAAATAAAACATGTATTTGCACAACAACAACCACAACCACAATAACAATAACAACCACAACCACCACCACAACAACAACCACAACCACCACCACAACAACAACCACAACCACAACCACAACCACAATAACAACCACAACCACCACCACAATAACAAGCACAACCACAATAACAACCACCACCACAACAACAACCACAACCACAACCACAATAACAACCACAACCACCACCACAATAACAACCACAACCACCACCACAACAACAACCACAACCACAACCACAATAACAACCACAACCACCACCACAATAACAACCACAACCACAACCACAATAACAACCACAACCACCACCACAATAACAACCACAACCACCACCACAATAACAACCACAACCACAACCACAATAACAACCACAACCACCACCACAATAACAACCACAACCACCACCACAATAACAACCACAACCACAACCACAATAACAACCACAACCACAACCACAATAACAACCACAACCACCACCACAATAACAACCACAACCACAATAACAACCACAACCACCACCACAACCACAACCACAATAACAACCACAACCACAACCACAATAACAACCACAACCACCACCACAATAACAACCACAACCACAATAACAACCACAACCACAACCACAATAACAACCACAACCACAACCACAATAACAACCACAACCACCACAAACACAACCACCACCACCACAACAACCACAACCACAACAACCACAACCACCACCACCACCACAACCACAACCACCACAAACACAACCACCACCACAACCGCAACAACAACCACCACCAAAACCTCCACAACCACCACCCCCACCACAACAACCACCACCACTACCACAACCACAACAACAACCACCACCAAAACCTCCACAACCACCACCCCCACCACAACAACCACCACCACTACCACAACCACAACAACAACCACAACCACCACCACTACCACATCAACCATCACCACAACAACAACCACCACAACCACAACAACAACTACCACAACCACCACCACAACCACCACAACAACCACAACCACCACAACAACCACAACCACCACAACCACAGCAACAACCACAACCACAACAACAACAACAACCACAACAACAACAACAACTACCACCACCACAACCACCACAACCACAACAACAACTACCACAACCACAACCACCACAACCACAACATCAACCACCAAATCCACAACAACAACTACAACCACAACCACCACATCCACAATAATCATATTTTTACCTCATAAATGTACCAATTTGGAAGGTAAAACCAAATCAAATGGATGTGGCTGTAAATACTACATCATCATTCTCCATTAGCCAGTGTATTTCAATAAGACAAGGTGGAAAGAGGTACTATGTGCTACAATTTTGGGTTGTATATAACAATATATTCCACTCATTATATGAATTGAATTGATACACCTTAAGCTTATGAATTTCAAGGAAAGAGACAGGAAATACTGTATCAGCTGACAAGTCACACAGAAAAGGTGATCTTGTACAATGTTGCATGGGGCAGAATTGTCATTACAACACCTTGCTACATTTTTATCAGCCAGGTCAACCTAAATGTCTGAGGAAGTCAGGAGATGATGTGGAAACCGGCCACTAGGGGCAACAGTGAGCGCTGTTACTTTCAAGGTGGTTTCGGTTTCGCTAGGGTGTTGTGGACGGGGATGGTTGGAGAGTCTTAAGCATCTGCTTCTGAACCCAAAGGTTGCAAGTTTGAATCCAGCGATATAATGTTTTTTTTTTTAATATTAGGGGGTTGATGAGCTTTAATATTGCAGATGTATTGTGGCTTACATCAATGCAATAGTCTGCGTCCTTTCCAATACCCCATGTTTTATTTGGAAAATACAGTTCCGGACAAAAGTTTGATTTGTTTAACACTTTTTTGGTTACTACATGATTCCATATGTGTTATTTCCTAGTTCTGATGTCATCACTATTATTCTACAATGTAAACCCTTGAATGAGTAGGTGTGTCCAAACTTTTGACTGGTACTGTATGTATATATATAAATTAGATATAGTTTTTTATGTTTTCCTTCATTATTTTCCCCTAATCCTGCCATCCTTCCCCTAATTGGTGTAAACTAATGGACAACAACAGTTAGGCTTTTACTTCCAGCTTATACACACTATATAACTATAGGTAAAGTTCAAAACACATAAATTATCCCTGCATCGTACAGGGATGATTTCTGTGTATTGAAAGTTACATATCTTGAAACCTGATTGCTAAGAAGCAATAAAACATGTTAACAATGGACTAATTAAATCATGAAATAGTCTTTGGGTGGGGTTTTCCTTTAAGAATGTATAGTTAATGCCTGAACTTAACCCATATAATGTCTAAACATAACCTTAAACACTTGGATGGATGACCGTCTCATTCTGAGGTGAGACGGTGAGAGCTGGTAGGTTTTCACTGTAGCCAACTGCTTTATTATACCAATATTTCTGATGATTTGTCCTGCGTAGACAGACATATTTCTGATGATTTGTCCTGCGTAGACAGACATATTTCTGATGATTTGTCCTGCGTAGACAGACATATTTCTGATGATTTGTCCTGCGTAGACAGACATATTTCTGATGATTTGTCCTGCGTAGACAGACATATTTATGATGATTTGTCCTGCGTAGGCAGACATATTTCTGATGATTTGTACTGCGTAGACAGACATATTTCTGATGATTTGTCCTGCGTAGACAGACATATTTCTGATGATTTGTCCTGCGTAGACAGACATATTTTTGATGATTTGTACTGCGTAGACAGACATATTTCTGATGATTTGTCCTGCGTAGACAGACATATTTCTGATGATTTGTCCTGCGTAGACAGACATATTTCTGATGATTTGTCCTGCGTAGACAGACATATTTCTGATGATTTATCCTGCGTAGACAGACATATTTCTGATGATTTATCCTGCGTAGACAGACATATTTATGATGATTTGTCCTGCGTAGACAGACATATTTATGATGATTTGTCCTGCGTAGACAGACATATTTCTGATGATTTGT
The DNA here is from genome assembly GCF_013265735.2 of Oncorhynchus mykiss. Taxonomy (NCBI): domain Eukaryota; kingdom Metazoa; phylum Chordata; class Actinopteri; order Salmoniformes; family Salmonidae; genus Oncorhynchus; species Oncorhynchus mykiss. The sequence goes on along the minus strand of NC_048574.1, from coordinate 65,072,966 downwards.
CCTGCGTAGACAGACATATTTCTGATGATTTGTCCTGCGTAGACAGACATATTTCTGATGATTTGTCCTGCGTAGACAGACATATTTCTGATGATTTGTCCTACGTAGACAGACATATTTCTGATGATTTGTCCTGCGTAGACAGACATATTTCTGATGATTTGTCCTGCGTAGACAGACATATTTCTGATGATTTGTCCTGCGTAGACAGACATATTTCTGATGATTTGTCCTGCGTAGACAGACATATTTCTGATGATTTATCCTGCGTAGACAGACATATTTCTGATGATTTGTCCTGCGTAGACAGACATATTTCTGATGATTTATCCTGCGTAGACAGACATATTTCTGATGATTTGTCCTGCGTAGACAGACATATTTCTGATGATTTGTCCTGCGTAGACAGACATATTTCTGATGATTTGTCCTGCGTAGACAGACATATTTCTGATGATTTGTCCTGCGTAGACAGACATATTTCTGATGATTTGTCCTGCGTAGACAGACATATTTCTGATGATTTGTCCTGCGTAGACAGACATATTTCTGATGATTTGTACTGCGTAGACAGACATATTTCTGATGATTTGCAGGTCAATTTATAGTAAAATACTGTGTGGAAAATGACATTTACCATCTACTATTCTTTCTATTCAACACTTCGAAAAGAACAGTTTTGAAATGTGTATCTTTTATTTTTTGCTGTTGGATTAAACGGTAGTTAAAATGACTAAATGGTGAGCCCTTCATTATCTGATGTATTGGTGACTAAGCTGAATGTTCTCATGGTATTTCACAGAAAACTTTGATTTTGCATGAAGGACTAAGGGGTGAAAGACGTGTTAAACCCCATACCACTTACATGGGTAACCCCATACCACTTATACCACTTACATCTGAACATTTTTTCCAAAGTGATTGAACAAAACTGTAATAATCTCTAAACGCCTCTCAATCCAATTTCAATAAAATGTAGCCCTTTTTACATCAGCCAATGTCACAAAGTGCTTATACAGAAACCCAGCCTAAAACCCCAAAGAGCAAGCAATGCAGATGTAGAAACACGGTGGCTAGGAAAAAACTCCCTAGCAAGGCAGGAACCTAGGAAGAAACCTAGAGAGGAACCAGGCTCTGAGGGGTGGCCAGTCCCATTCTGACTGTGCCTCTTGTTTAAATTTGTTTGCAACCACCAGCGTGCGTGTTCGTGTGTGTGTGCGTGCGTGTGTGCGTGTGTGCGTGTGTGTGTGTGTGTGTGCGTGTGTGAATGTTGACAAGATTTTGCGGATTTGATATAATGTACATGAAGCACCAAATGTATTTTAATTAGTTGGCAATATCAACATGTTTGTAAATGTATAGTCCCTCTCATGAGTGATTACAGAGCAGATGTATTCACTCTACATCCCTCAGGAAACGTTGAGTTATTCATGTATTTATTTAACCAGGCAAATATGAAATATATAGAAACCTCATTTACAAGCAAACCCCAGACATACCTGCAAACCATATTAATTTGAGTGTATATCTCTTTCACTAAACACAGATACTGAGAACACAATGTATATTATTTGTAATGCAGCACTAACACTGAACATTTGTAGTTTTCAAATGAAATATGACCTCATTCACATCCAAAAACTCCAGTCATGTACATTGTGATTTCTAATTTGTATTACAGACCCAAGCATTCACTTTAGATTGATATGCATTATAGTTGCCTGTGAGCTTGTTCTAATATAGATGGAATTGATGAGAATCTCAACATGTTGTACACATTTGAATGATTATCTGTACGTTGGAATTAAACAAGAATTCATGATTTGTTTTGATAATATTTTTTTTTAAAGTTCAATCATAAATAAAAATGTAGTACGGCCAAAAACTATTGACTAATTATCTAACATTTTTATAAACATGAAATAACCTTTCACTGATCATTTACAGTGGGCAGAAGAGCTTCAGATTCATGTTTAATGTTTGGAGAGTTGGAGAAAAGAGCCAATTTGTTTTCTTTCATGAGTAGAACACTCTCGTGTACAGTATTCACACGAATGATCAATCTTTCCCATGTAACTCTGTTCTCTCAGGTCTAGAGGTATTGCACCTGAGGAGTGAGAACGACTGCGTCTAAATATTAGTGCCGCGGGTGAGATTGTTTGACCACCAGCGATATCCTAATTCTGATGTATTCTTTCAATTACAGTCAGCAGACTCCCCCACCTCATTAAAAAGGGGCTTGAGCCCGAGCCAAGCGAATACTTGAATACTCGAATGAATAAAACATAGGAGTAATAAAAAACATTATGCCAACAATAATCCCTGTTTTCGACTGAGCTCTCCTGGTCAGGGGGTTTCAACAGACTCCAAATTAGAAAAATCAGAGAAGTAGAAATTGAATTATAAATTCTCTGACTTTTGATTCGTGGATATATTACATGTGATACACTAAAAGGGGAAATATGCATCTCAAGCGACATCTACATTTCATATCTTTATCTCGTCAACCCTTCCCTCCGTGCCAGAACAAAACCACTGAGCACAGTTCAGCGACTTCTCAACGAGACGAGGGAGAAAAACTTTTGAAAAGCATGAAAGAGGACCTGCAACTTTACTCTGTTAGTGAGAAAAGGCCTCATTTGGAGGCATGAAGCACCTCAAAAGCGCCCTCACTAGTCAAAATCACCCATGGGGGACTATTTCACTATTTCTTTCCTTCTCCTCAGTTCCCAACCAATGAATACAAATACTTCCCATTTACATAGGGCCAATGTCTGCTCCTTCCCCTAGAATGCATCTCTTTGTCACAGAGCAGCTCGCCACAGACGTTTAATCAGTTGGATTACCATCGGCACTGGGGCTAGGAGCACCGCCTTGACGTCTCTCTCATGTACACACACACAGGTGCACACGCACACGTGTACGCACAAATGGTCACACACGCACACATACACACTCACACACACCATTGTCACCTTTTTCTCTCTCTCGTGTCCTCCCAGTCAGTTTTTTTCTCCCGGTGCTGCAGGGCAGAGACACCCAGCTGTTTATACTGGATCATCTGCGTAGTCTAGCCACCTCTGCCAAATTACACACTTCTTATCCAGACTCCAGACCACCTCGGTGTGGGGCTGTGGGGTGAGGGTGAGAGGGGAGTCAGAGGTCTCTCTCCCTTCACCGTTCTCTCTCCCTCACCTCTCCTCTCTCTCAACCCCTCAGATCTAATTTCTCTCTTCCCTCACCTCTCCTTTCTCTCTCCCCCTCACTTCTCCTTCCTCTCTCCCGCTCATCTCTCCTTTCTCTCTCCCCTCACCTCTCCTTTCTCTCCCCCTCACCTCTCCTTTCTCTCTCCCCTCACCTCTCCTTTCTCTCTCCCCTCACCTCTCCTTTCTCTCTCCCCTCACCTCTCCTTTCTCTCTCCCCTCATCTCTCCTTTCTCTCACCCCTTACCTCTCCTCTCTCTCTCCCCTCACTTCTCCTTTCTCTCTCCCCTCACCTCTCCTTTCTCTCCCCCTCACCTCTCCTTTCTCTCACCCCTCACCTCTCCTTTCTCTCTCCCCTCATCTCTCCTTTCTCTCTCCCCTCACCTCTCCTTTCTCTCCCCTCACCTCTCCTTTCTCTCTCCCCTCACCACTCCTTTCTCTCTCCCCTCACCTCTCCTTTCTCTCACCCCTCACCTCTCCTTTCTCTCTCCCCCTCACCTCTCCTTTCTCTCCCCTCACCTCTCCTTTCTCTCTCCCCTCACCACTCCTTTCTCTCTCCCCTCACCTCTCCTTTCTCTCACCCCTCACCTCTCCTTTCTCTCTCCCCTCACCCCTCCTTTCTCTCTCCCCCTCACCTCTCCTTTCTCTCTCCCCCTCACCTCTCCTTTCTCTTTCCCTTCAACTCTCCTTTCTCTCCCCTCACCTCTCCTTTCTCTCTCCCCTCACCTCTCCTTTCTTCCTCACCTCTCCTTTCTCTCTCCCCTCATCTCTCCTTTCTTCCTCACCTCTCCTTTCTCTCTCCCCTCACCTCTCCTTTCTTCCTCACCTCTCCTTTCTCTCTCCCCTCACCTCTCCTTTCTTCCTCACCTCTCCTTTCTCTCTCCCCTCATCTCTCCTTTCTTCCTCACCTCTCCTTTCTCTCTCCCCTCACCTCTCCTTTCTCTCTCCCCTCACCTCTCCTTTCTTCCTCACCTCTCTTTTCTCTCTCCCCTCACCTCTCCTTTCTTCCTCACCTCTGCTTTTTCTCTCCCCTCACCTCTCCTTTCTCTCTCCCCTCATCTCTCCTTTCTTCCTCACCTCTCCTTTCTCTCTCCCCTCATCTCTCCTTTCTCTCTCCCCTCACCTCTCCTTTCTTCCTCACCTCTGCTTTTTCTCTCCCCTCACCTCTCCTTTCTCTCTCCCCTCATCTCTCCTTTCTTCCTCACCTCTCCTTTCTCTCTCCCCTCATCTCTCCTTTCTCTCTCCCCTCACCTCTCCTTTCTTCCTCACCTCTGCTTTCTCTCTCCCCTCATCTCTCCTTTCTCTCTCCCCTCATCTCTCCTTTCTCTCTCCCCTCACCTCTCCTTTTTCTCTCCCCTCACCACTCCTTTCTCTCTCCCCTCATCTCTCCTTTCTTCCTCACCTCTCCTTTCTCTCTCCCCTCATCTCTCCTTTCTTCCTCACCTCTCCTGTCTCTCTCTCTCACTGGTTTTAGTAGTATTTTTTCATGTTTGCCTCCCGCCTCATCTCCACCACACCTCACACTAAAATGGGGGCAGGAGAGGTATTTCACAAGCATCTCTGCTCCCAATTTGAGAGGAGGTGCATGCATGTGTGATTACTTGGCACTCTTATTTGTGCTTACTGTATATGCAATCATCTCCAAGCGCCAAAGGAAAAATGTATTCTTTCTTTGCTGACTTGGAGGTTTTTCAACAGCTCATAGCATATTGTGAATATACGAAAGCATTTGACATATGGGGAAAATAGAGGTCTAAGTAAAGTTGATAAACAGTAGCATTAACTATATAGTTAAAATACATGTTAATGACTTCAGGTTAACTGAACTGTGTGTTTCTATCTTCATAAAAAGGCAGAATTTTCACTCACAGTGGATCTCAAATAGAATAGACGTAGTCACCTGTGGACAATCTCGCTATCAAAAAGAAATGGCTTCAAACCTTCAACCAGTATTTTCACATGGAGATTTATACAGTGGTTCTACGTCGTGTTCTGGAGTTGTTTACCGGCTGTGGAATTTAGCTGTGTGGAGAGGAGGAGAGGTAGAGAGGAGAAGATGATAAACAATATTTTGCTCTCTCCGTCCCTTGGCTCTGGCTCTGAACTGAACGCAAACAAGCGAGGAGCCAAACCAGAGTCAAACCTGGCTGTAGGGGATACAATTGTAAGCATATATGCTGTGTTTTAAGGTGGATATGAGGATAAAGATGCCCCTCTGGAAGAAAATACTAGCAGGTCACGAAATAGCCTTGGAAACACCGAGGGGAAATTACACCTTCAAACTGTTCTACAAGGTAACAATCCTATCCTAAAAGTTTTGCTGAGACAATGTTCACTTACAAAGAAAAAAGTGAACATTGAAGGGTAAATATTGATTTAGTCTATGGTGGTACCAGGTAGATAAATATAGATATAGTCTATGGTGGTACCAGGTAGATAAATATAGATATAGTCTTTGGTGGTACCAGGTAGATAAATATAGATATAGTCTATGGTGGTACCAGGTAGATAAATATAGATATAGTCTTTGGTGGTACCAGGTAGATAAATATAGATATAGTCTTTGGTGGTACCAGGTAGATAAATATAGATATAGTCTATGGTGGTACCAGGTAGATAGATATTGATATAGTCTATGGTGGTACCAGGTAGATACATATAGATATAGTCTATGGTGGTACCAGGTAGATAAATATAGATATAGTCTTTGGTGGTACCAGGTAGATAAATATAGATATAGTCTATGGTGGTACCAGGTAGATAGATATTGATATAGTCTATGGTGGTACCAGGTAGATACATATTGATATAGTCTATGGTGGTACCAGGTAGATACATATTGATATAGTCTATGGTGGTACCAGGTAGATACATATAGATATAGTCTATGGTGGTACCAGGTAGATAAATATAGATATAGTCTATGGTGGTACCAGGTAGATAGATATTGATATAGTCTATGGTGGTACCAGGTAGATAGATATTGATATAGTCTATGGTGGTACCAGGTAGCAGGTCGAAAAGCATTAAATATTTATGCCAATTTAGCTAGTTAGCTTGCACTTGCTAGCTAATTTGTCATATTTTGCTAGCATTCTGTTGCTAGCTAATTCGTCCTGGGACATAAACATTGAGTTGTTATTTCTAAATGCATTTTGCAACGCTTGCGCACTCGACACGAGCGGTGTAGTCAGCCTGACTACACCGCACACGCTGTGTGCGCGAGTATTGCAAAATAAATGTAGAAATGTATATTATTCAATTATTGCACCCACACTGCTCGCGTTTGCCAACGAGCGTATGCATTGCCAAGAGCTAAAATAGAAGTCAGTTCTATTTGTGACGCAGATCGCGCTGCAAGTCCTGCCTCTACCATCTCCTCATTGGTTTATAGGAGCAGATACCCACGTGCCATCTCCTCATTGGTTATACCCATGTGGGTGACTGAAAGACAAACGAGGTCGGTGGCAGTAATGCACCTAATTTATGAAAGTTGACAATCGCAATATAAAGTCCAGAGAAGAAAAACCCCTGGAAGGAGGAGAGATGACTAGAAACAATCCGGTTGACCGTTTTGATGTGTGGATTAATTGTCGGAGTAGAGGAAATTGTGCATTTCAGGTAAAATAACAACTCAATGTTTATATCCAAGGACAAATTAGCGAGCAACAGAAAGCTAGCTAAGTAGGACAAATTAGCTAGCAAGTGCTTTTCGACCTGTCCCCAAATAAATGTAATTGGTTCAGTTTGTTTTGATATTTTAACCTGCGTGTCATGTGGGGGGACAAAATAAATGTATGCACGATGGCGCACGATGGCGCACGATGGCGCACGCGCGCAGCCGGTTTGGGTTCCGTGTTAGTTTACCAAGTTTACCACAGAGCAAAGAGAGCAAGCAGACCTACATAACATATCCATTTGGAATATTGCAAATTCAAAACTAACTGACAGAATCAAGAAAGTATAGTTCTTATCAATCTCTATCAATTTCCCGTCCTCTTGACATGTTCCAATAAAGCTGTGACCTTTCAATTTCACCGTGGTGCCAGCGCCCGGATGTGAGTTATAACCCCCTGATCTGGGTCAACGATAGGGAAGCGCCATTGCTCTGCTATCCATTCATCAGGCCTGCATACACTAACCATCAATCAGGGCAAATGATCTTTGGAATTACTGCACACGGATGGAGTGCACGAGGGATCCCTTAGCTTTTTCCCTTCTGTGATGATAAGGTCTGACAGACAGCCGTTTAATAGCTGGCATTTTAGTTTTACGTTACATTGAAGCGTGTGTGTGTGTGTGTGTGTGTGTGTGTGTGTGTGTGTGTTGTTTGAAATTGCCTTCTATTCCCTCACAGTGGGGGGAGTTAGCTAGCTACATTAGGTGGTCTCGTTTTGTGTTGTATGGTCCAATTTATGTTGTTGATTTTTTGAAAATGTACAGAGTCCCCACGCTCCTCATTTGGCTCAAACTGCCTAACATATCTACCTCTGGCTGTGAATTGTGAATGTTACCACTAAGGAATGAAGAATTGTAGTAGAAAGGTCATAACAACCAACTGCGAAGAACAGAGATAGATTTTCTCTCTCCACCACCATGGTCTCCGAGGCCTTCTCCACTTCTCTTCCACACTCTCTCTCTCTCTTTCTCTCTCTCTCTCTCTCTCTCTCTCTCTCTCTCTCTCTCTCTCTCTCTCTCTCTCTCTCTCTCTCTCTCTATTTCTCTCTCTCTTTCTTTCTCTCTCTCTCTCTCTCTTTCTTTCTATCTCTCTTTCTTTCTCTCTCTCTTTATTTCTCTCTCTCTCTCTTTCTTTCTCTCTCTCTTTCTTTCTCTCTCTCTCTCTCTCTTTCTCTCCTCTCTCTCTCTCTCTCTTTCTCTCCTCTCTCTCTCTCTCTCTCTCTCTCTCTCTCTCTCTCTCTCTCTCTCTCTCTCTCTCTCTCTCTCTGTCTCTCTCTCTCTCTCTCTCTCTCTCTCTCAATTCAATTCAAATGTTTTTTTTGGCATGGGAAACATATGTTTACATTGCCAACGTAAATAGAATAGACAGTAAACAAGGGTAATAAACAATCAGTAAACATTACATTTACAACATTTTTAAAATAATAGACATTTCAAATGTTGTATTATTGGCTATGCATATTGTTGTAACAATGTGCAAATAGTTGAAGTATGAAATGTTGTTTGTGCTCCAATGGATGCCATTGTTTATGGCAACAGGCCACAAATCTTGCTGCTGTGATTGCACACTGTGGCATTTCACTTAACATGTATGGGAGTTTATCAATGTTTGATTTGTGAAAAAAAAAAAAAATGTGGATCTGTGGGAAAAATGTGTCTCTAATGTGGTCATACATTTGGTTAGGAAATGTAGCTCAATTTCCACCTCATTTTGTGGATAGTTGGCACATATCCTTCTTTTCTGCCTACGGCGGCCTCTCTCAATAGCAAAGCTATGCTCACTGAGTCTGTACATAGTCAAGGATTTTCTTCATTTGGGGTCAGCCTCAGTGCTCAGGTATTCTGCCGCTGTGTACTCTCTGTTTAGAGCCAGATAGCATTCCAATTTGCTCCGTTTTTTGGATGATTCTTTCCAGTGTGTCAAATAGTTATCGTTTGCTTTCTCATAATTTGGTTGGGTCTAAAAGTGTTTCTGTCCTGGGGCTCTGTGGGCTCTGTGGGGTCAGTGGGCTCTGTGGGCTCTGTGGGCTCTGTGGGCTCTGTGGGGTCTGTGGGCTCTGTGGGGTCTGTGGGCTCTGTGGGGTCTGTTTGTGTTTGTGAACAGAGCACCAGAACCAGCTCTTTTCTTTTGATAACTAAAGGGTAAAGTCCTAATTCTGCTCTGCGTGCGTTGTTTAGGGTTTTGTGTTGTAAGCAAAGTATATTTTGGCAGAGTCTCAATTGGGGGTTTGTCCTATTTTGTGAATTCTTGGTTGGTGAGTAGACGACAGACCTCACAACCATAGAGGGCAATGGGTTTGATAACTGATTGAAGTATTTTTAGCCAGATCCTAATTGGGATGTTGAGTTTTATGTTGCTTTTGATGGCATAGTTCTCTCCCTCTTTCCTCGCCTCCGTCAGCTTCCTCCAGCTCCACTAAATCACTGGTTCTCAGGTGAGTGGAGAAGGGAGAGGGTGTTAATTATTATCCTCCATCTCTCCTCCATCCATCCTCCTGTCCTCATATTGCACTCCTCCTCTCCTCCCTCAATCCATCCTGTTCTGAACCAGTGGAGAGGGGATGTTCTGAGGGCGGATGGGTGGACAACCCTCCCCCTCACCTCCCTTCTCCTTTGCCCTCAACCTCTCACTCCCTCTGGACCAGGTTAACTTGATCTCTCGCTCTCTTTTCTCTCTTTTCTCTGTCATTCTGTCTCTGTCTCTTTCTCCCTCTCAACACACAATTTCTCTTACACTACAAGATGGCAGAGATGGATTGTGCTTGTTAGTGTCAGCCAAAACAAAATTTCAGTTTTTCTTTCTGTTACGACCCTTCTATGGCGAGGCGGCGGAGCGGTTTCTGTTACGACCCTTCTATGGCGAGACGGTGGAGCGGTTTCTGTTACGACCCTTCTATGGCGAGGCGGCAGAGCGGTTTCTGTTACGACCCTTCTATGGCGAGACGGTGGAGCGGTTTCTGTTACGACCCTTCTATGGCGAGGCGGCGGAGCGGTTTCTGGTACGACCCTTCTATGGCGAGGTGGCGGAGCGGTTTCTGGTACGACCCTTCTATGGCGAGGCGGCGGAGCGGTTTCTGTTACGACTCTTCTATGGCGAGGCGGCGGAGCGGTTTCTGATACGACTCTTCTATGGCGAGACGGTGGAGCGGTTTCTGTTACAACCCTTCTATGGCGAGGCGGCGGAGCGGTTTCTGTTACAACTCTTCTATGGCGAGACGGTGGAGCGGTTTCTGTTACAACCCTTCTATGGCGAGGCGGCGGAGCGGTTTCTGTTACAACTCTTCTATGGCGAGACGGTGGAGCGGTTTCTGTTACAACCCTTCTATGGCGAGACGGCGGAGCGGTTTCTGTTACAACTCTTCTATGGCGAGACGGTGGAGCGGTTTCTGTTACGACCCTTCTATGGCGAGACGGCGGAGCGGTTTCTGTTACAACTCTTCTATGGCGAGACGGTGGAGCGGTTTCTGTTACGACTCTTCTATGGCGAGGCGGCGGAGCGGTTTCTGTTACGACCCTTCTATGGCGAGGCGGCGGAGCGGTTTCTGATACGACTCTTCTATGGCGAGACGGTGGAGCGGTTTCTGATACGACTCTTCTATGGCGAGGCGGCGGAGCGGTTTTAGGTTCAATAGGAACATCAAGGACATCAAGGGTTCATCCCACACTTGTTTGTTTTATTGTATGGGAAATTCACTTGGAAAGCACAATATACTTCAGCCTTCATATTTTGTGTGTTGTAGTTTGCTACTGAGTATTCAAGTATTCAAGTCCAGTATGTACTGGTGTCTTGACGCATACATGTGGAGTATCATTAGGGGCTAGCTGTACTTCCCAACATACAAACTGAGCGTGTACCTCTGTGAGAAGATTCCACTGCTTGATTGGTTAACAAGCTGTGTGTTGTTTGGTGACTTCATGTGACACAGAATCATATGACATAGGACATGTAGGCCTGAGATTCCTGAGGCTCAGTCATAGCTGCGGGAAGCTATTATTTGTTTTTGGGGCGGATTTGTTTTCTCTCACAAAAGTAGTGCACTTGGTCTTTACTAGTCCTGTATTTGTGGACCGATACAGCTGTCTGTAGTGAAGGCAACACATAAATCTTTGCCCCCCCCCCCATCGAAAAAACTGCAGCCCCCCCAAACATCTTTGCGCAACTATAAGCTTAGTAAGAATGATCTATAGTGTGGGACCAACACACTGTGACAGTTAGAGGTGTCAAGGAGAACAGATTAGCAGACTTCAGTCAGAATCGCACAGATTAATACAACAGAGAGGAGTTCAATGAGTGTCTATGACAACTGACACCTTGTTTATGGACAGAGACCCCCCACACACATGCATTCAAACTCGTACACACTCACCACTCACATCTGACTACTTAATGTGGATCCGCAATGAAACCTGCACAAACACACATCCCCTTTGACACTTGTAAATCCTAGAGAAGTTGGCTGGTGTTGTGAAAGTTGTTGTCTTGAATCACTCACTTTTCAAATCCCAAGAACTCCAACTATCGGAAAGTCCTCACACGTGACATCCATGTCCATTCTGTCAGATTTGCACTGCATTAATCCAACACTGTCCAAAATCCCAATCTACATAATGCCAGTAAGCCGATCGCCCATCGCGCGCGCGCGCGCGAGAGAGAGAGAGAGTCAGGGGCTGCTCTGTTGATCCAGGCCCTTTGTAGAAACTTGTCGGAATGATCTTCTTCTGTCATACAGGACAGGCAGCCATGGCCCAGGAACCTGTCATCTCCCGCTTCCCGCTCCTCTCCGCTTCTTAGCCTTTCATTAGAGAGGGAAAAACAGCCTGAACAGCCATATCTCTGACAAGCTCTTTATGTCTTCTTCTTAAGATACAAAATGTTGCTGCCAATCAATCGGGTCCTAGTATCTCCAGACAGACATCTATGTAGCTAAAAGAATGGATTGAGGATGCTTGATAGTTTCTGGCCCACTTCTAAAGCTTAAGTTTGTGATATTCCTTTAACATTTTGCTACATATTCTATAGTCCTATTTCTATCGATGTTTTGAAACATTTAAATGTCATTCTAACAGTAATCTTACCTCCACATTTGAATGAGGTAGAAGCACAAAAGGTTTTGTCTAATAGGGGCACAAAAGGATCCTTAGATGTCAGAATAAAGGGTTATTATGTATACTGCACTAGGAAGATGCTTTGGATTACAGAGAGAGGATGATCTTTCGTTTTTTTTAATCATCCTTGGCTTGAAAGCCACAGCCAGTCTGAGGTTGTGAGTGTATAAGTCAGGGCACCAGAAACCAATTTAAAAAATGTCCAGGATGGTGAATTGAAAACCAGAGGATAAGAGAAGCAAGATATCAAACTGAGTATTTATTCTGACTATCACACAGTCCGTGACACAATAGAAAGTCATTTTTACTTTCAGAAAAACATATTACGGCGCCGGGCAGAAAAACCATTTATCAGACATAGTTTGTGAGTTTTAGTATGAAAGCACATATTTTATGAGAGTCTTCATCCATCCAACACGTCAGAGTTTGATATGACATTGTACTATCAGAAATACAGGAAGGCGTTTGACTGTTTGTGGTATGATGGGAGATTTTAGGGTTGTCTCTAGTAGTTTTCTGTGTTTCTTTTTTTCGTGGAGATGTTTCTGGTATTTTGGGGTTGTTTGGAGTTGTTTCTGGTATTTTGGGGTTGATTGGAGTTGTTTCTGGTATTTTGGGGTTGATTGGAGTTGTTTCTGGTATTTTGGGTTTGTTTGGAGTTGTTTCGGGTATTTTGGGTTTGTTTGGAGTTGTTTCGGGTATTTTGGGGTTGTTTGGAGTTGTTTCTGGTATTTTGGGGTTGTTTGGAGTTGTTTCTGGTATTTTGGGGTTGTTTGGAGTTGTTTCTGGTATTTTGGGGTTGTTTCACGAGGTGGTTTTATGAACAAGTAACATCACCATGCAAAAATGAATTGGAGTCTCCACTCGATCTGGCTTGTTAGATTGCATTTGTTTCATCTGTTCTGTTTTGTCTGCTTGTATTATCAATAGTGCATTACATTACAGTGCTTTACATCCAAGATCGCATAGCAGTTCAGACGTCTTTTGTCCTCGTCTTGTCGTGTCCTGTATATATATATATTTACAACTTTTTTCACATACATTTTATTTTTATTTTCCATCAACTCATCTTCTAAACACTCTCCTGCAACCAGCCTCACCAATTTATATTTATAAAAAAGTATTATTTACCTCAGATCTGCAATCCTTCAGGAAGCTAGCCAGAAACTCCAGGAGGCTGGCCAGAAACTAGCCAGAAGCTAGCCAGGAGCTAGCCCAGAAGCTAATCAGAAGCTAACCACGGTTTGTGGTCATCGGCTGTCCTTTAGTTCGAAAATCTATCGAAAATCTATCGCCAGTTTTGTACGGCGCAGCGCGGCTCGGAACGGAACATACCGGACCAATTTTTCTCTCCATGTCCCTGGATTTCAACTGCTCTCTGGACATTCATACCCGGATCTCACAGCTAGCTAGCTGCTATCCGTGTGACAGTCGGCTTTCGTCGATTCCGGAGCAAACATCGATTGTTCCGGTGCTAGCCAGCTCCGTCAATCACGCCTGAGTTCCATCATTCACTCCTGGGCTGCAGTCACCTATCCGGACCCGTTTCACTGCCTACGCGGAGCCCCACCGGGCCTTCACAACCGGACTGCCGACGTTATCTACCTGAAGGAGATCCGGCTGGCTCCTCTGTCGCGACGTTACCGGAACGCCCATCTGCGGCCCGCTAACCGTTAGCTGTCTTTCCGGCTGCTATCTGAATAGACAATCGGACAATTTATTTATTTGAATTATTATGTTTTCTTCTCGGGCCTCTATAACTATATCTATTGTTCTTATTTTTGTTGTTGTGTGATTTGGATTAATCCCCTCTACCACACGGAACCCCACTAATCTACTGACCGAACGCAAGAGGTGGCTAACAACAGACTCCATCCTATGCTAGCTTGCTACCGGTTGGCTTGGCTAGCTGTCTAAATCGCCGTGACCCTAAACCAACCTCTCCACTCACTGGACCCTTTTGATCACTCGACTAAGCATGCCTCTCCTTAATGTCAATATGTCTTGTCCATTGCTGTTCTGGTTAGTGTTTATTGGCTTATTTCACTGTAGAGCCTCTAGTCCTGCTCACTATACCTTATCCAACCTATTAGTTCCACCACCCACACATGCAATGACATCTCCTGGTTTCAATGATGTTTCTAGAGACAATATCTCTCTCTTCATCACTCAATACCTAGGTTTACCTCCACTGTATTCACATCCTACCTTACCTTTGTCTGTACATTATACCTTGATGCTATTTTATCGCCCCCAGAAACCTCCTTTTACTCTCTGTTCCAGACGTTCTAGACGACCAATTCTTATTGCTTTTAGTCGCACCCTTATTCTACTACTCCTATGTTCCTCTGGCGATGTAGAGGTGAATCCAGGCCCTGCAGTGCCTAGCTCCACTCCTATTCCCCAGGCGCTCTCTTTTGACGACTTCTGTAACCGTAATAGCCTTGGTTTCATGCATGTTAACATTAGAAGCCTCCTCCCTAAGTTTGTTCTATTCACTGCTTTAGCACACTCTGCCAACCCGGATGTTCTAGCTGTGTCTGAATCCTGGCTTAGGAAGACCACCAAAAATTCAGACATTTTAATTCCAAACTACAACATTTTCAGACAAGATAGAACTGCCAAAGGGGGCGGTGTTGCAATTTACTGCAAAGATAGCCTGCAGAGTTCTGTCCTACTATCCAGGTCTGTACCCAAACAATTTGAACTTCTACTTTTAAAAATCCACCTTTCTAAAAACAAGTCTCTCACCGTTGCCGCCTGCTATAGACCACCCTCTGCCCCCAGCTGTGCTCTGGACACCATATGTGAACTGATTGCCCCCCATCTATCTTCAGAGCTCGTGCTGCTAGGCGACCTAAACTGGAACATGCTTAACACCCCAGCCATCCTACAATCTAAACTTGATGCCCTCAATCTCACACAAATTATCAATGAACCTACCAGGTACCTCCCCAAAGCCTTAAACACGGGCACCCTCTTAGATATCATCCTAACCAACTTCCCCTCTAAATACACCTCTGCTGTCTTCAACCAAGATCTCAGCGATCACTGCCTCATTGCCTGCATCCGTAATGGGTCAGCGGTCAAACGACCTCCTCTCATCACTGTAAAACGCTCCCTGAAACACTTCAGCGAGCAGGCCTTTCTAATCGACCTGGCCGGGGTATCCTGGAAGGATATTGACCTCATCCCGTCAGTAGAGGATGCCTGGATATTTTTTAAAAATGCCTTCCTAACCATCTTAAATAAACATGCCCCATTCAAGAAATTTAGAACCAGGAACAGATATAGCCCTTGGTTCTCCCCAGACCTGACTGCCCTTAATCAACACAAAAACGTCCTATGGCGTTCTGCATTAGCATCGAACAGCCCCCGTGATATGCAGCTGTTCAGGGAAGCTAGAAACCATTATACACAGGCAGTTAGAAAAGCCAAGGCTAGCTTTTTCAAGCAGAAATTTGCTTCTTGCAACACTAACTCAAAAAAGTTCTGGGACACTGTAAAGTCCATGGAGAATAAGAACACCTCCTCCCAGCTGCCCAGTGCACTGAAGATAGGAAACACTGTCACCACTGATAAATCCACCATAATTGAAAATTTCAATAAGCATTTTTCTACTGCTGGCCATGCTTTCCACCTGGCTACTCCTACCCCTGTCAACAGCACTGCACCCCCAACAGCAACTCGCCCAAGCCTTCCCCATTTCTCCTTCTCCCAAATCCATTCAGCTGATGTTCTGAAAGAGCTGCAAAATCTGGACCCCTACAAATCAGCCGGGCTAGACAATCTGGACCCTTTCTTTCTAAAATTATCTGCCGAAATTGTTGCCACCCCTATTACTAGCCTGTTCAACCTCTCTTTCGTGTCGTCTGAGATTCCCAAAGATTGGAAAGCAGCTGCGGTCATCCCCCTCTTCAAAGGGGGGGACACTCTTGACCCAAACTGCTACAGACCTATATCTATCCTACCATGCCTTTCTAAGGTCTTCGAAAGCCAAGTCAACAAACAGATTACCGACCATTTTGAATCTCACCATACCTTCTCTGCTATGCAATCTGGTTTCAGAGCTGGTCATGGGTGCACCTCAGCCACGCTCAAGGTCCTAAACGATATCTTAACCGCCATCGATAAGAAACATTACTGTGCAGCCGTATTCATTGATCTGGCCAAGGCTTTCGACTCTGTCAATCACCACATCCTCATCGGCAGACTCAACAGCCTTGGTTTCTCAAATGATTGCCTCGCCTGGTTCACCAACTACTTCTCTGATAGAGTTCAGTGTGTCAAATCTGAGGGTCTGTTGTCCGGACCTCTGGCAGTCTCTATGGGGGTGCCACAGGGTTCAATTCTTGGACCGACTCTCTTCTCTGTATACATCAATGAGGTCGCTCTTGCTGCTGGTGAGTCTCTGATCCACCTCTACGCAGACGACACCATTCTGTATACTTCCGGCCCTTCTTTGGACACTGTGTTAACAACCCTCCAGGCAAGCTTCAATGCCATACAACTCTCCTTCCGTGGCCTCCAACTGCTCTTAAATACAAGTAAAACTAAATGCATGCTCTTCAACCGATCACTACCTGCACCTACCCGCCTGTCCAACATCACTACTCTGGACGGCTCTGACTTAGAATACGTGGACAACTACAAATACTTAGGTGTCTGGTTAGACTGTAAACTCTCCTTCCAGACCCATATCAAACATCTCCAATCCAAAGTTAAATCTAGAATTGGCTTCCTATTTCGCAACAAAGCATCCTTCACTCATGCTGCCAAACATACCCTTGTAAAACTGACCATCCTACCAATCCTCGACTTTGGCGATGTAATTTACAAAATAGCCTCCAATACCCTACTCAACAAACTGGATGCAGTCTATCACAGTGCAATCCGTTTTGTCACCAAAGCCCCATACACTACCCACCATTGCGACCTGTACGCTCTCGTTGGCTGGCCCTCGCTTCATACTCGTCGCCAAACCCACTGGCTCCATGTCATCTACAAGACCCTGCTAGGTAAAGTCCCCCCTTATCTCAGCTCGCTGGTCACCATAGCATCTCCCACCTGTAGCACACGCTCCAGCAGGTATATCTCTCTAGTCACCCCCAAAACCAATTCTTTCTTTGGCCGCCTCTCTTTCCAGTTCTCTGCTGCCAATGACTGGAACGAACTACAAAAATCTCTGAAACTGGAAACACTTATCTCCCTCACTAGCTTTAAGCACCAACTGTCAGAGCAGCTCACAGATTACTGCACCTGTACATAGCCCACATATAATTTAGCCCTATCAACTACCTCTTTCCCAACTGTATTTAATTAATTTATTTATTTTGCTCCTTTGCACCCCATTATTTTTATTTCTACTTTGCACATTCTTCCATTGCAAAACTACCATTCCAGTGTTTTACTTTCTATATTGTATTTACCTTGCCACCAAGGCCTTTTTTTTGCCTTTACCTCCCTTCTCACCTCATTTGCTCACATTGTATATAGACTTGTTTATACTTTATTATTGACTGTATGTTTGTTTTACTCCATGTGTAACTCTGTGTTGTTGTATCTGTCGAACTGCTTTGCTTTATCTTGGCCAGGTCGCAATTGTAAATGAGAACTTGTTCTCAACTTGCCTACCTGGTTAAATAAAGGTAAAATAAATAAAAATAAAAAATTACCTAAGTGCATAGTGCAACATTGCCTTGATGTTACAAGCCCGGATTAAATAAAACATGTATTTTTTTCGTAAAGGGCACCAACCTTTTTCTTTATTCCTCTACATTAGCAATGAAATGTTCAATAAAACGTACAATTCCAGCTGCATGGTGCAGTATTGGATAAACCAACACAGAGCGTGAAGACAATGACTGAGGTGTGTTCACTTCACTACGTGTGTTGTTATGGTCTTTATATGTTGCTAGACTGCACATGGATGGATTCAGTTAAGGAACAATCTAGAAAGCTATCAAGTAGTGGACTCCCTCTTACAATCTCCCTCATCAAGCTGTGTGGCTCCATTTAGTTTGACTTCCAGTGCTTCCCTCGACTCTCCCCAGGCCGATGGAGGAATTTTGCCCGATTTTATTCTCAAACTAACAAAATGGCCGACAGCAGGGGGTCTCCTCATTTCGAATTTGGTCTGATATGGGATGAGATGGAATCATTTTGATGGAAGGATGGGGGATGGAGAGATACTCAAAAGGAAATATTAATTAGGTTAATAAAAGGCACCAGTGGGGATCTGAAAAACAGACTCGCTTCAGCAATCATCACATCACTTCCTGCCTAGCCAAAGCCCAGACTAGCGTGCCATCCAATCCATCGGCCAAGCATCACTGAAGAAGAGACAAGAAGGCCATGATTATTCAAACTCTCTCCTTCCTTCTCCACATCGATACCTGAGAGACATCATATCATGCATTTCATTTCATTGTGACGAGGGGCCGTGCTTGGTTTGTTTGGGATCGGCTTTTCACACTAACTGTCAAAACCCAAACAAGTTCGCTCCTATTCTCAATCTCTGAAGTCGACAGTAAACCAAAGACCCCCCACCCCCTCCCCTCCCCCCAACCACCGCCCAACATTCTTCTTTGCTCATTTGCATGCGTGTTGACTTCATCAGTATTAGGCAGTAAATCTCCCGTCAAGCAGAGTAAATCAGTGTGCTGGACAGGTTACAGGCTGGTGTCTGAGGATACCGGAGCGGGAGGGAAACACTCAGAACGCCAGGGATGATTAAAGAAGCCCGATGCTGCTCGATGCTCTTTTCAAGATTGTGTGTGTGTGTGTGTGTGTGTGTGTGTGTGTGTGTGTGTGTGTGTGTGTGTGTGTGTGTGTGTGTGTGTGTGTGTGTGTGTGTGTGTGTGTGTGTGTGCGTGCGCGTGTGTGTGTGTGTGTGCGCACACGCGCATTCCTGCATTGATGTTTATGTGTAGGCCTACATTTATATGTTACAAGTGTACCCAGGTCAAGAGTTCATGCAATCATGTTTCTCATATAGGTTTACCCTGTTCCCTCAGCCATGTGTACATTTACTTTCACAGATGAATCAATTGAGTCCCACCAATACTTTCTGACTGTGGAAGATAAACATCATAAAAAGTTTGCAGTTGAGTGTAAACAGATCAATATGTAATTATTATTATTATTATTTTTTTTATTTAACCTTTATTTAACTAGGCAAGTCCGTTAAGAACAAATTCTTATTTACATTGACGTCCTACCCTGGTCAAACCTGGATGACACTGGGCAAATTGTGCGCCGCCCTATGGGACTCCCAATCACGGCCAGATGTGATACAGCTTGGAAGTGTGAAATACTTACGGAGGCCTATTGTAGAGGATTTGCAAGGCTTTGCACACAACTACCTTGAAGATGGCTGAACTGAATCCAGTGTTAGGCTAGGGATTTTTTTACTCTCTTGGCAACCCCATGTTGATCGGACTTGTGATTGGCTGGGAAGGATATGGATCAGCTTCTCACTTCCTCTTTGGGCATTTAGAAATTAGTTAGTGGATATTTCAACCAATGGGATGATTTTGTTTCATGTAGTTTATTCCTTACTGGCAATACCATTGTTGTCATCCTCAAAAATGTCACTCATTACACTTTTTGTGTTTACTTATTCAACGAACTGTTTGTCCAACCATAAGTACGGCCTTTTATTTGCTTCTAGAATGCTCTGCTGTGTAACATGATACTAACATGCTCTGTATGCTGGCCAGGGGTGGTGAATGAACCTCTCACGGGAACCCATTTGTGAGTTAGAAGTAGCAGCATCAGTCGAGGCCCTCACACAGTTGGAGAGGAAATCATTCAATTGCCTGTTAAAAAATAATCTGCAATAATTGACTGATACTGTGTCAGATATAATTGCCTGACATCAAGCGCAATTAGGTTTGGTAGCCTTAATGTAGCCTGGTTAAATGAAACTGAATGTATTCAGACTGGATTAACCAGGCTACAGCAAGGATGCTTGATGAAATCCACATACAGACAGGACATGTTTAATAACACAACATAGCCAGGGTGACAGGCCAATCACTGAGGTGAGGTGGAGTTGACAGGGAGAAACTCGACTTTGCATTGTAATCACACATGAACTGACAGAGCCACAAGTAAACACATTTAGCAAATCTCTCTTTATTTTATATTAATTTCATCTTAAAAAAAGAATAATAATAATACATCCATAGCTGAGGTACACAATCTGTCAACGATTTCTGTTTTCCATGTTTACAGTGCAGCTAATCTCTAATTAGGACAGACAATAATGAAGTGTCTATTTTGTTCAGTAGAAGATGTCTGTAACGTCTTACCCTCGATGTTTACTGACTTACCAGTAGTTTGATGGACAACAGGCAACATAATGAATAATCTGTCTGGACAATGATTGTCTACAAATGAACAGGCCTGTCAAGTGATGGACTAACTACTGTACTGTAGCTATTCAGATAATAACTGAGCATTCAGTGTAAACTGTAGCCACTCTTCTTTCATTATACCCTTGATATAATATTCTGTGTTAGATCAGTTCGCTCATTCTTTCTACACGGGAAGTGTTAGAATGTCATTATAATATTTTCAGTTAAACAAAACCGCAGGGGGAAGGGAAAAAAATCTTGGTGTGTGTGTGTGGGTGTGTGTGTGTATATGTGTGTGCGTGTGTGTGCCTGTACATGCGTGTGTGTTTGCGTGTCTGCACAGTTGAAACAGACGTCTGCTGATCATCACTCCCAGCTGAAGGAAACCCTGGTGACATTGTGACACGTCCATTTGTATTTCTATGCCCCTGCAGACAACGCTGTGAGTCAACACTGATGTCCAAAATAATACTTCAAACACCCGTAACATTTATCTACAGTGGCCCATTTACCCCATTACTATTGCCAATATGTCATTTCTCCAACAGTATACAAGTATCCTAACTTCTAACATGGTGTTTTCTCTATCTCCCTAAGATAACTATTCTAAAATAGTGCTGTTGATGTTGAACACCATAAAGGAAGTAACCAGTTGTGCGCAGGCTGGAGAGCTGTAGTAATGCTTAATCTGACATTTATTTCCAATCAGGTGGTTTTCCTTTAGATGATGCAAATCTGGTGTGAAGCATCAAGCCTAGTCCAAGCTGTCAACAGTTGCTGAATTCAAAAGCAAAGATCCATGACGGAGGAGAGGAGGAGGCCAAGAACTCTGCCTGGCTGATGCCAGTAAACACACAAAACAAATGTCTCTCCACTTGGATAGGAATATAAATAGTTATAAGCCTGACACACACACACATGCACACAATTGTGTGGACACACGCATACATAAGCATGCAATCGCACCCACGCGCACAAACATAGACACAGACACACACACACACACACACACACACACACACACACACACACACACACACACACACACACACTCCACTCACACACAGTTCAATCTTCTTTGGCTAATTTTCAATATCCATGTTTTAACTTTACTTGTTTGTCATTAAGTGTATGTTACAAACTCTTTAAAAATATGTTGACAGACTGTTGCACTTGCGAGTTACAATTGTTTGTTTGGCTTAACAGGCCGGCAGCATTGTCTCGTGGCAGAGAGCAGTTCTAAAAAATACTATGTGGCTGGCTAGCTGCAAACCGCTATCATAGAGAGGCTAGAGACTTCCAGAAAAGTGTGAGATATAAAGTGGGGTGGGGGGGTAGGGGGGGGTAATCCTCCAAGCAGAACTAACAAATGTCCTTTGTGGACAATACTGTCAGCCACAGCGAAAAAAGGAGAAGATATACACGTGTGTGTGTGTGTGTGTGTGTGTGTGTGTGTGTGTGTGTGTGTGTGTGTGTGTGTGTGTGTGTGTGTGTGTGTGTGTGTGTGTGTGTGAGTGAGTGTATGTGTATGTTTCTTTCTTTCTTTACAGTGGGGATGCCGTAGTAATTATCCCTTGTCCTTCAATAGTTGAGAGCAGAAAAACATCTGTGCCGATTCCCCATTCCCCTCTTTCATAAGCGATGCTCATTTGGGAGCAGACAAATCAGGGAACAATTTAAATAAACATAAAGCATACTTTATTTTCTCTGTTTGAGACGAGTCGGCTACAGGCCCCCTATTGGGCGGTTTGGCGATCCAGGCTTATAAAGGCAATCTCCCAAGTTATTATTCTCACCAATGTTTTTCCTCGTTACTCCAGAGTTTACGAGGAGGGTGCCGGTGTATTCCCAAAATGCCTTGCTAAAGAATGCAGGAAAAGCATCTCTCTGGCGTAATAAACATGTAGATTTTTAATAACCACAGCAGGGACTGGCGTCTCTGTGTTTTCAGACTCAAACACTGAAGATGATGAGAATCTTCCACTACGGGACAGTTAAGAGGATATTGTAGACGGAGACAGGGTCGTGTGTGTTTGTTTGTGTGTGTTAGGTTCTTTCCTTAGCCTGTGTGAGTGTGAGTGTGTGCGAGAGTGTGTGTGGTGTGTGTGTGTGTGTGTGTGTGTGTGTGTGTGTGTGTGTGTATGTGTGTGATGGGACTACTCTCGCTCCCTACTCATTAGCTTCAGTCTGAGCCCTGTCCCATCTCTGCCAGCATTCAGAGAAAGAGCCCCCATACACACATCAGGTTCCTCAAAACCTGGGGTGGGACTGAAATCAAATTAAAACCTACCAAAGCCATACATATTATAATTAGCCATGGACTCTCTTGGGTTTCATGTCCTGGCATGACATGGAGTACAATTGAACCTTTCTCAACTCAACCTTAACCTTTCTCACATCAAGGACATTGCAAAAAGTGAATGCCCCACTAAACCACCCAAACGTCAATGTGTGACCACAAAAACATGAGACCATGTTGCATTAGCTTTGCCAGTAACTGTGACTACTAAGCTATAGGCCTTGATAATAATCATAAAAAAATTACAACCTATGCATCAGAGGGGCCCCCAACTGAGATGACATCACTTATTAGCCTACAGTCACTGATAATCAGATGTGGCCCTACTGGTGTGTGAAAGCAGATGCGTCATGCCCATAGGGGGCATGTGCCTTGTCAGATTAGTCTTGTTTTTTTATTTAAAATGGTAAAATTGTAAAAATGTAAAATTAATTACTCAACTTAATTTTAAGCCCACATTTTATCAAAACTATTGATAAAAGATCTGTCAGGCAACAAGTACCCCCCCCCCCACCCCACCCCCACCCACACACCCTATTCTCCCTAGTAAGTGGTTCCTTCCAACGTGCACCACAGAGGAGTGTTGAGTGACACACACAGCGTTTAATTAGATTTTACCTGCAGTGGTGGGCAGGACTTGCAGGAGGTATGTTTTTAAATGAATTTGATCAAGCTATGTAGGCTATTGGTTCCTTCTTGATGAATAAATAAAGCTACCATGTTATATTGTGTATCTGTAATACTAGCCACCTAGCAATGTTATGAAGACGGTATTAGCTAGCCAGCTAGAGTATTTATTTTATAATAATATATTTTGTTTTTGTTGTTGCTCAATCTGATTGGGTGGGCCAGGCATGGCAATTCTCCAACTTCAACAGGAGGGCAAGCACCCCCCCCCCCCCCCCCCCCCCCCACCCTCATGTAGGCCTACTTAATGCCTCTAAAATAATAGGACGCCCCTGTGTGAAAGATCATGATAATCCATGTCTTGAACCACCTGCCGTGTTTGCTAACACAGCACACAGGTGACTCAGCAGTGCCCGGACAAGGTCAGGGGAAAAGGGTTTTGTTGCACATTAGTAGATAACCTCCTTCTCTCTCCCGGGATATATAAAAAAAAACATAATTTTAAAAGAGTAGTAACAGTACACTATATTTACAGATATGTTTGTGGTAGACAAAAATTGAACATGAATTATTAACCGTCTGCGGGTTGTGTATTTAGTGGCAATTAAATCAGATGATTTTGTAGCCTATGTTAAATGAAATACATTGAGTTACACAACTCCATTCAAAATACTATATTTTGCACATTGTTTGATCAATATGACCTAATTTACAAACTCCATATTTTTCAATCCCAACGCATTTTTGCACATTATTAGGGTACATCTCATTATGAACTTTAAATACATTATTTTACACAACACTTTTTTCGGACTGTAATGCTGGACAATTTCGATATGTGACAAACGTTAATAGACTTCATGCCCTGGTTAACAACACTTGAGCTCAGGTAATTACTAATCAATAACTCGGGTGCATACAGAGTAAACCTGTCACGATAGCGCCACGCGCTTCAGATCACTGGTGAAAAACAAAAGACGTGCACTGAGGAGTCTCTGTTTCTCCACAGAACAATCCGTACGTTTCCACGTCGGGCACCACAACCAGCGGGAGAGTTAAGCTTTTTCCCGTCGTCGAACTTCTCATACAGACACAGACACAAACGGGAAGAAATTCTGTCTAAAATCTAGGCTGACAGTGACACATTCTCTCTCACGCTGTCTTGTTCCACACGGAGGAGGAGGTGGGGTGTCAGCATAGCGACAGAGATATTCCCCACAAGACTACTGCTCGTTGGACTGAGTCGTTGGGTGGCCAAGGTGGAGAGGGAGAAGTGACTGAGACCCTTTGAGAATTCCCAACAGCTCCTCATATTTACGTTGTCTTCTACTCCGAGCCGACCAGCGGTCTTCAGCATCGCTCTCCCTGCGACTACAGTCCACTTTATCCCGCACGCCTCCTGTCCTTGCGCGAAGAAAGCAGAAGCTCCCCAACCGACTGCCGAGGTGGAGACCCGGTCCTCGGAAAGGTAAGACAGTCTGAGTCTATTAATGGCACAATTATACTCGAGTAGCCTAATTGTTTTCTAACAGGCTTTCCAGGTGATCAAGGACACATGTGGGAAGTTTCGTTTAGTTTATTTTTCTCACCAAACATTTTACGCACATTGGAACGTGAGTGCGTCATTGACATAATTAGCAAAGCTAATGGTTTTTGCCAAAGACATGCACTAAAATAGAGTTTTACGCAGATGTGGTAGTAGCTTATGAAGACTTGCTACTTGGAGTGCATGTGTGGGCATTGGAATGATAGGAAATTAAAGACAAGGCACCATTTTTTCGATGTGGTTACATCCTTCTGACAGCAAATCCATTGAATACCCATAATAGGAATTTTGACTTGGATATTCTTTTTTCCCTTCCATCATAATATGTCAACTGTTGTAAAACGGTGGTCTATTGACATCGTACCATGTTGATGTGACTAGGATGGTTTTCAATGGTTTTGCAGTTGTGGAATTTTTGCATTAAAAAAATCAATATGGTTTGTTGATACTACCCTGACAGTCCATAGAGAAGCGCAGGACTGATTGAGCTTCCAAATGTTATTGTGGTCTTTGACCAAGAAGAAATCATAGAATTTTTGTTTCCTTCTTGAGATAGACCAAATAGTTATGCATAATCATATTCAGTATGCTGTGTAGGTCCGTATTGCTGCTCTATGAGGTGCACATATTGCAGACTACAATTGCTTAAAGTTTTTCCATTATAAAGATAATTACTTCTTACATTTTTCATCAGCAACTGTAGCCTATTTTATAAATGTTTATATAAGTGACATTGTGACTTAGGCTCATGGTCAAGGTCACTAGGCCTACTTTATACAGATGTTTTATTTTTTTGGAAGTAATTTCAACTGCAATATTTCCCTTGTTTGAATAGTCTGTACTTCTGAATGCCCCGGGGTCAAACTATCATTTTCCCTCAACAGCCTACTGCAGCATTTGTTTGGCGAGATCACCAATTCAAGCCTATTTATACTTTGATAACTTTTCTCTATTACACGTTTCACCATAGGCCTATGTGTCCTATAGCCTAGTATAAATGACACCTTAAATAAATCAAACATAGCACTGTGATCTATGAATACTGATTAGATATGAATATAAATTCACACAGCGCTATCTTATCGTCAGCATTCCTGCTCGAATGGATATATGTCTATGATCCCTGGTGTCATATGCGTTTTGACACAACTTTAGCATCTCTCTATTTCTTTTACATCGTGGGTCCTGCATATTGGCCCCTGAGCACTAATTTACTAAATAATCTGTGATAATAATAACGGCAACCGGTGTTGAGCACAGTTTGAAAAGACACTTTTGAATGGAAAACCCGCACAAGGTTAGTGCGACTCCACTGAATTGTGTGACGAAGAAAATGTGTATAACACTTTGTACCATAGTCTTGTCTTGTTTACGACATACTATGGTGGTTCTATACTGATTTTCTAGGCTAGCCAGCCTTGCTCGTCCACACGTAGAGAGAGAGAGAGAGAGAGAGAGAGAGAGAGAGAGCAGGTGCCAAACAGCATGATTAGTAGGGTGATGAGGCGGCTGGAGAGAGAGGAAGAGAGATGGGTAGAGAGAGGTGTATAGAGAGGAGGAGGTAGAGAGAGAGAGAGGTGTATAGAGAAAGGGAGATAGAGAGAGGAGGAGGTAGATGGTGTAATTAAGGAGGGATCCACTGGAAAACACTTCCTGGAGGTAATTTGTTTTTTATTGAATATATTTATCAACATTAAATTACTTTTTTATTTGTGGAGAATTTAAGTTACTTCAACCCGATCTGGTGTTAGCGTGCGCATGAATCCGCTGATTGGACATAGCAGCTGGGGCGCCGGAGAGGCTGTTTCCACAACCACAGTCCCCTGATAGATTAAGTCTGGGTTTCCTCCACTGTGTAATGGATTATCAATGTGCAGGATTTGTTTAGTTTATTACACCTCTGCTCATTAAGGGAAAGGAGAAAATGTATGAGAAGATCGCTGATCCCTTGTTTTTTCTGTTTTCTCAACTTGAGAAGTATACGTAAACATTGCAATATGGATCGATTTGAATCCCTGGTTGCATCCCAAATGACATCCTATGGTGCACTACTTTTGAGCAGAGGTCTCCTGAGCATCTGTGATTCAAATGGATCCCTATTACAATGGTACTGTGAACCAACCGTCACGTACTGCCACAGAAATCATTCATTTTTCTTGGCCATTTCTGTGTTTGTATTCTGAACACATGACGGCCGAGGCAGCTTTTGGTCTGACCGTCTGCCTTGTGTCTGCCCTATATTGCAGGTCCTGCAGTAATATAAAAGGAGAAGAAATGAGGTTGTGGGGAAGCTTGAATCCATCCTCTGAAGTCACCGTCACACTGCCCTCACCAGTGATGTGAGGGATTAAAGATTTATTGAGCGTTCAGGTGCCTCCAACCTTTAGGAAAGGCTTCTGAAGTTGGTTTAATTGCAGCTGGTGTGTGTGTGTGTGCGTGAGCGAGTGAGCTGTGTGTGTGTGTGTGTGTGTGTGAGAGCGAGAGAGAGAGAGCATGCGTGCCTGCGAACGATCGGTGTGTGTGTGTGTGTGTGTGTGTGTGTGTGTGTGTGAGGAAGCATGCGTGTGTGTGTGTGTGTGTGTGTGTGTGGGAGCATGCATGTGAGCTAGCTGTGTGTTTGTGTGGTGAGCGCCGCTGACAGTCACACAGTCAGTCACCTTTGAGCAGGGCACTGATTGAAGGATTACACCTGTCTAATTAAAGTTTGTCTAATTAATACAGGGACAGAAAAGCAAACATTTAGCTATAGAGCTGATCAGCATTCTCTACAATTCTCTGTCCCACAGGTTTCTCAGCCAATATATTCCTTTAAGTAGTTTAAATACTACACAGTACTTCAGTCCATGATATACAGTATAACTATGAGCTTTACATTGATGAGCAGAACATCACAGTGGTATATCGTGAGAGCATATCCTAAATTATCTTGTGTAACAGGGGGGGTTTGGCGATGGATAAGGAAAGTGAGGAGACTTGCTTCAACTCCCCAAACGAATGCCTAGGCTTTAGCTCCGCGGGCTAACAGTCTTGTGGTATCCGGGGACCTAAGTTCGAACGGACTTACCTGTCGAGTTAGAGAAGCTTGGCCCCATTTCACATTGAATTCTCTCCAATGGCCTGGTGTGTGATTTGACATACAGCGATTGCGGCAGGTAAACCTCACCTGTGTGACCCCATTGTTCCTTAGCCTGTTCTGCTCTGTTCTGTCTGTGACCGCTGTCCTGTCCCTGTCTGACAGTGTTTCTAGGTACTCTGTCTATCTCCATTGTGAGAAGGCTAGCAGTTCTCGGAGCTTGACAAGCCGACTGAATTCTGGCTGTTATTCAGAGGTTCACTGAGTCAGTGGCTTACCACATCAATGGGAATGGGAAGTATACCACTGTACAGACCTGCATGGAAGTAATGTTTGTTTTCTTTCTGGTGTCCTACTACTGTCATTGCTAAATAGTTGTTTGTCTTTTATTTATTTAGAAATGACCAATATGAAATGCTCTTTGCCTTACGTATCAAGATGAGGTCTAGTAGGATAACCAATCCACACACTTGTGTGGACCAATAGTAGTAACATGTACACTTCACAGGACCATTAGTAGTATCATGTACACTTCACAGGACCATTTGGAGTAACATGTACACTTCACAGGACCATTAGTAGTAACATGTACACTTCACAGGACCATTAGTAGTAACATGTACATTACATAGGACCAATAGTAGTAACATGTACACTTCACAGGACCATTAGTAGTAACACATAGATTTCACCGGACCATTAGTAGTAACACATACATTTCACCGGACCATTAGTAGTAACATGTACACTTCACAGGACCATTAGTAGCAACATGTACACTTCACAGAACCATTATTAGTAACATGTACACTTCACAGGCCCATTAGTAGTAACATGTACATTTCACAGAACCATTAGTAGTAACATGTACACTTCACAGGCCCATTAGTAGTAACATGTACACTTCACAGGACCATTAGGAGTAACATGTACACTTCACAGGACCATTAGTAGTAACATGTACACTTCACAGGCCCATTAGTAGTAACATGTACATTTCACAGAACCATTAGTAGTAACATGTACACTTCACAGGCCCATTAGTAGTAACATGTACACTTCACAGGACCATTAGGAGCAACATGTACACTTCACAGGACCATTAGTAGTAACATGTACACTTCACAGGACCATTAGTAGTAACATATACACAATACAGTCCACAGGACCATTAGGAGTACATTTGTACCGTCCACCGGACCATATGTAGCAACATGTGCACTTCATATGACCATTTGAAATATCATGTACACCCTAAAGTTAACAGGACAATTAGTTGTAACATGGACACTCCACAGTCCACAGGCCCATTATTAATAACATGTACACTCCACAGTCCACAGGCCCATTATTAGCAACATGTACACAATACAGTCCACATGACCATTAGTAGCAACAAGTACACTTTATATGACCATTAGTAGTATCATGTACACTTCAAAGGGCCATTAGTCGTAACATGTACACTCCACAGGACCATTACTAGTAACATGTACAGTTCACAGGACAATTAGTAGCAAAATGTACAGTCCACAGGCCCATTAGTAGTAACATGTACACAAAACAGTCCACAATACCATTAGTAGTAAAATGTACAGTCCACAGGAACATTAGTAGCAACATGTACACTTAATTTGACCATTAGAAGTATCATGCACACCCTACAGTTAACAGGACCATTAGTAGTAACATGTACACTTCTTCAGAATATTTAGTAACATGCACACTTCACAGGACCATTAGCAGTAACATGTACACTCTACAGTCCACAGGACAATTAGTAGCAAAATGTACACTGCACAGGACCATTAGTAGAAACATGTACACGCTACAGTACACAGGACCATTAGTAGTGACAGGTACAGTCTACAGGAACATTAGTAGTAACATGGACAATACATAGGACCATTAGTATCAACATGTACACAATACAGTCCACAATACAGATTAGTAGTCAAATGTACAGTCCACAGGACAATTAGTTCAACATGTACACTTCACATGACCATTAGTAGTATCATGTACAGCCTACAGTTAACAGTACCATTAGTAGTAACATGTTACTACTAATGGTCCTGTGAACTGTACATGTTACTACTAATGGTCCTGTGAACTGTACATGTTACTACTAATGGTCCTGTGAACTGTACATGTTACTACTAATGGTCCTGTGAACTGTACATGTTACTACTAATGGTCCTGTGAACTGTACATGTTACTACTAATGGTCCTGTGAACTGTACATGTTACTACTAATGGTCCTGTGAACTGTAGAGTGTACATTTTACAACTAATGGTCCTGTGAAGTGTACATGTTACTACTAATGGTCCTGTGAAGTGTACATGTACACTTCACAGGACCATTAGTTGTAAAATGTACACTCTACAGTTCACAGGACCATTAGTAGTAACATGTACAGTTCACAGGACCATTAGTAGTAACATGTACAGTTCACAGGACCATTAGTAGTAACATGTACAGTTCACAGGACCATTAGTAGTAACATGTACAGTTCACAGGACCATTAGTAGTAACATGTACAGTTCACAGGACCATTAGTAGTAACATGTACAGTTCACAGGACCATTAGTAGTAACATGTACACTTTACAGGAACATGTAGAGTGTACATGTCAATACTAATGGACATTTGAACTGTACATGTTACTACTAACAGTCCGGTGGAGTGTACATGTTACTACTAATGGACTTGTGGACTGTACATGTAGCTTCTTATGGTCCTGTGAAGTGTATATGTTGCTACTAATTGTACTGTGAAGTGTACATGTTACTACTAATATTCCTGTAGACTGTAAAGTGTACATGTTACTACAAATGGTCCTGTGAACTGTAGAGTGTACAAGTTACGACTAATGGTCCTGTGAACTGTACATATTGCTACTAATAGTCCTGTGAACGGTACGTGTTACTACAATTGTTCCTGTGTATTGTACATGTGACTACTAATGGTCCTGTGTACTGTAAATGTTACTACTAATGGTCCTGAGAACTGTAAATGTCACTACTAATGGTTCTGTGGAATTTACATGTTACTACTAATTGTCCTGTGAAGTGTACATGTTGCTACTAATGGTCCTGTGAACTGAAGAGTGTACATGTTGCTACAAATGATCCAGTTAACTGTAGAGTGTACATGATACTACTAATGGTCCTGTGAAGTGTACATGTTGCTACTAATGGTCCTGTGAACTGTAGAGTGTACATGTCAGTACTAATGGTCCTGTGGACTGTAGAGTGTTAAAGTTACTACTAATGGTCCTGTAAAGTGTACACGAACAGGCAGGGGAGCCATCTTCGGCGGGAGTCGTGACAGTTCCCCCCCCCCTGATGCGCGGCTCCCGCAGCGCGCCGCCACCGGCCTCGAGGGCGACCCGGGGGGGCGAGGCGCCGGGCGATCCGGGTGGAGGCGGTGGAAGTCCCTCAGAAGTGAAGGGTCCAAAATGTCCCCCACTGGTACCCAGCACCTCTCCTCTGGACCGTACCCCTCCCAGTCTACGAGGTACTGTAGGCCCCTCACCCGGCGTCTTGAGTCCAGAATGGCACGTACTGTGTACGCCGGAACCCCTCGATGTCCAGAGGGGGCGGAGGGACCTCAGGCACCTCACCGTCTTGCAGGGGACCAGCCACCACTGGCCTGAGGAGAGACACATGAAATGAGGGGTTAATACGATAATAATAGCTGTAACCTATAACACACCTCGTTTATCCTCCTCAGGACTTTAAATGTCTTTACACACTGCAGGCCCAGCTTCCGGCAGGGCAGGCGGAGGGGCAGGTTTTGGGTCGAGAGCCAGACCCGGTCCCCCGGTGCGAACATGGGGGCCTCGCTGCGGTGCTGGTCAGCGCTCTTCTTCTGCCATCCACTAGCCTGTCTTAAAGATTCCTGGACGGCTCTCCAGGTGTCCTTCGAGCGCTGCACCCATTCCTCCACCGCAGGAGCCTCGGTCTGGCTCTGATGCCATGGCGCCAGGACCGGCTGGTAGCCCAACACGCACTGGAAGGGAGACATGTTAGTAGAGTAGTGGCGAAAGGAGTTCTGAGCAAGCTCCGTCCATAGGATGTACCTCACCCACTCACCAGGCCGGTCCCGGCAATACGACGCAGAAACCTACCCACATCCTGGTTTACTCTCTCCACCTGCCCATTACTCTCGGGGTGGAAACCCGAGGTCAAGCTGACCGAGACCCCCAGCCGTTCCATGAATGCCCTCCAAACTCTGGACGTGAACTGGGTACCACGATCAGAAACGATGTCCTCAAGATGCCCGGAAGACATGGGTAAACAGAGCCTCTGCAGTCTGCAGGGCAGTAGGGAGACCGGGCAACGGGATGAGACGGCAGGACTTAGAAAACCGATCCACAACGACCAGGATCGTAGTACTTCCCTTAGACGGGGGAAGGTCGGTGAGAAAGTCCACCGACAAGTGCAACCACGGCCGTTGTGGAACTGGGAGGGGCTGTAACTTCCCTCTAGGCAGGTGTCGAGGAGCCTTGCTCTGAGCGCACACCGAGCAGGAGGAGACATAAAACCTCACGTCCTTAGCCAACGTGGGCCACCAGTACCTCCCCCTAAGACTCCACACTGTCCTCTCGATGCCAGCATGACCCGAGGAGGGTAGTGTATGGGCCCATCGAATCAACCTATCACGGACACTACGCGGCACGTACTGAACCCCTGCTGGACACTGAGGGGGTGCAGGTTCCAGCCGTGACGCCCGCTCGATCGGCTCAATGGACCGCTCCTCGGTATCATAGAGGCGGGACAGCGAGTCGGCCTTCGTATTTTGGGAGCCTGGCCGATATGAAATCGTGAAACGAAAACGGGTAAAGAACATGGCCCACCTAGCCTGACGCCGATTCAATCTCCTCGCTGCCCGGATATACTCGAGATTACAATGGTCAGTCCAGATAAGGAAAGGGTGCTTAGCCCCCTCAAGCTAATGTCTCCACACCTTCAGAGCCTTGACTACAGCTAACAACTCCCGGTCCCCCACGTCATAGTTCCGCTCCGCCGGACCGAGCTTCTTCGATGAAAAAGCGCAAGGGCGGAGCTTTGGTGGTGTGCCCGAGTGCTGTGATAGCACGGCTCCCACCTCAGCCTCGGATGCGTCCACCTACACTATGAACGCCAAAGAGGATGCGCCAGCACGGGTGTGTCGGTGAACAGCTCCTTCAGACGACTGAAAGTTCTGCCCGCCTCTGCTGACCAGCGCAAATGCGCCGGCCCCCCCTTCAGCAGTGAGGTAATGGGAGCAGCCACCTGACCAAAACTTCGGATAAACCCCCGGTAGTAATTGGCAAACTCTAAAAACCGCTGCACCTCTTTTACCGTGGTCGGAGTTGGCCAATTACGCACAGCTGTAACGCGGTCACACTCCATCACCACCCCAGAGGTGGAAATGCGATAACCCAGGAAGGAAACGGCTTGTTTGGAGAACACACATTTCTCAGCCTTGACGTACAGGTCATGCTCCAGCAGTCGCCTAAGTACCCTACGCACCAGAGACACGTGCACAGCACGTGTGGCAGAATAGATCAGTATGTCATCGATGTACACTACTACTCCCTGCCCGTGCAGGTCTCTGAGAATCTCGTCTACGAAAGATTGGAAAATGTCTGGAGCATTCTTCAACCCATACGGCATGACGAGGTACTCATAATGGCCTGATGTGGGACTAAATGCGGTCTTCCACTCATCTCCCCCCCGGATATGCACCAGGTTATACGCACTCCTAAGGTCCAGTTTTGTGAAGAAACGCGCCCCGTGAAATGATTCCACCGCCGTGGCAATGAGAGGTAGCGGGTAACTAAACCCCACTGTGATTGAATTTAGACCTCTATAATCAATGCATGGGCGCAGACCTCCCTCCTTCTTCTTCACAAAAAAAAAGCTTGAGGAGACGGGTGACGTGGAGGGCCGAATGTAGCCCTGTCCCAGAGATTCAGTGACGTATGTCTCCATAGCCACTGTCTCCTCCTGGGACAAAGGGTACACATGATGCCTTGGAAGTGCAGCGTTCTCCAGGTGGTTTATTGCGCAGTCCCCTCGTCGATGGGGTGGTAATTGGGTCGCCTTCTCCTTACAGAAGGCGATAGCCAAATCGGCATATTTAGAGGGAATGCGCACAGTGGAAACCTGGTCTGGACTCTCCTCCATTGTCGCACCGATGGAAACTCCAATGGAACCGTTGCCTCCCTGACCAGCCCTTACCCTAATGGTCGGCTATCTAAGGCGTGCACGGGAAGGGTTGGTCTAATGACACCAGGGGAATCCCTAGCCTTAACGCAGGCCCACGATCCATGAAGTTCCCAGCTGCGCCTGAATCGACTAGAGCCTTATGCTGTAGAGAGGGAGAAAACCCAGGAAAATAAATGTGGAGTGCTCTGCCTGCCATCCCGACTCCCAGACGAGCTCCTCCAGTACCGATCGGCAGTGTGTCCTCTCCGACCACAACAGGTGCAGGAGGAACCTCCTCCTCCGGTCCCCCTCGATGCGGCCCCCACTAACTTCATGGGGATGGGAGCAGGAGGGCCTGGAGGTGGAATCGACAGGGCCCGTTCTGGACGCCCGCGGGCAGCCAGCAGGTTGTCCAGTCGAATGGACATGTCGATTAGTTCGAGGGAGAGGGTGGTGTCCCGACACGCTAGCTCCCTGCGGACGTCCTCCCTAAAGCTACAACGATAGTGGTCCATCAAGGCCCTGTCGTTCCACCCCACCCCTGCGGCCAAGGTCCGGAACTCCAGAGCAAAGTCCTGCGTGCTCCTCGTCTCCTGACGCAGGTCGAACAGCCGAACTCGGGTAGTGATCTCTCACGGAGTCTGGGCCATTCCACACTGCGTTGGCCCACTCCAGGGCTCGACCCGTCAGACAGGAGACGAGGACGCTCATGCTCTCCTCCCCCGAGGGAGTCGGATGAACAGTAGCCAGGTACAACTCCAGCTGTAGGAGGAACCCCTGGCACCCAGCCGCCGTCTCATTGTACTCCCTGGGGAGCGCTAGACGCAGGCCACCGGATCCGGATGCTGAAGAAGGGGTAGGTGGTGCTGGTGGAAGAGGCGCTGGGGGTGAGGCAGGGAGGCCACTCCTCTCCCATCGATCCATCCTCTCCATCATCTGGTCCATACCCGAACCACTCCGGTGGAGAATGGTTGTATGGTGGAGGACCCTCTCCTCCATCGATAGGAGAGGAGGTGTGGCGGCTCCTGCTGACTCCATGGCAGGTGCGGGATTCTGTCACGAGTTACTAGGAGTGGAAGGTAGGAGTCAGGCGCAGAGAACAGAGGGTTCAATAATAGATTATTTATTTCTCCGGCACAAAAACGGTCACGCCAAACACAGGGTGCAGAAACACTGACCTCGCCCAAACACACAGGGCCAAACGATCCGGAGAACAAAATACATCCACAACCGACAGTGAACACAAAATAATCCCGCACACACCTAAGCGGGTCTAACAGGCTTAAATAGACCAGAAATCAAGAAACACAAAAGAAACAGGTGCAACTAATAAAACAACAGAAAAGGGAAAAGGGATCGGTGGCGGCTAGTAGACTGGCGACGACGACCGCCGAGCGCCGCCCGAACAGGCAGGGGAGCCACCTTCGGCGGGAGTCGTGACAACAGGATCATTAGTAGTAACTTGTACACTCTACAGTCCACAGGATCATTAGTAGTAACATGCACACTTCACAGTACAATAGATAATAACATGTACAGTTCACAGGACCATTATTAGTAACATGCACACTCTACAGTTCACTGGATCAGTTGTAGCAACATGTACACTCTTCAGTTCACAGGACTATTAGTAGCAACATGTACACTTCACAGGACTATTAGTAGCAACATGTACACTTCACAGGACAATTAGTAGCAACATGTACACTCTACAGTCCACGTGACCATTAGCAGTAACATGTACACTCTACAGTCCACAGGATCATTAGCAGTAACATGTACACTCTTCAGTTCACAGGACCATTAGTAGCAACGTGTACACTCTACAGGACTATTAGTAGTAACATGTGCAGTGCACAGGACCATTAGTAGTAACATGTACGCTTCACAGGACCTTTAGTAGCAACATGTCCACTTCACAGGACCATTAGTAGCAACATTTACAGTTCACAGGACCATTAGTAGTAACATGTACACCCTACAGTCTCCAGGACCATTAGCAGTAACATGTACACTCTACAGTCTCCAGGACCATTAGCAGTAACATGTACACTCTACAGTCCACAGGATCATTAGCAGTAACATGTACACTCTACAGTTCACAGGACCATTAGTAGTAACATGTACACTCTACAGTTCACAGGACCATTAGTAGCAGCATGTACACTCTGCAGTCCACAGGATCATTAGTAGCAACATTTACAGTCCATAGGACCATTAGTAGTAACATGTAAACTTCACAGGACCATTAGTATCAACATTTATAGTTCACAGGACCATTAGTAGCAACATGTACACTTCACAGGACCATTAGTATCAACATGTACAGTTCACAGAACCATTAGAAGTAAAATGTACACTTCACAGGACCATTAGTATCAACATTTATAGTTCACAGGACCATTAGTAGCAACATGTACAGTCCACAGGACCATTAATAGTAACATGTACACTTCACAGGACCATTAGTAGTAACATGTACACTCTGCAGTCCACAGGATCATTAGTAGCAACATTTACAGTTCACAGGACCATTAGTAGTAACATGCACTCTTCACAGGACCATTAGTAGTAGCATGTACACTCTACAGTCCACAGGACTAGCAACATGTACACTCTACAGTTCACAAGACCATTAGTAGCAACATGTACACTCCGCAGTCCACAGGATCATTAGGATCAACATTCACAGTTCACAGGACCATTAGTAGTAACATGCACTCTTCACAGGACCATTAGTAGTAACATTTACAGTTCACAGGACCATTATTAGTAACATGTACAGTCCACAGGACCATTAGTAGTAACATGTACACTCTACATTCCACAGGACCATTAGTTGCAATATGTACAGTTCACAGAACCATTAGTAGTAACATGTAAACTTCACAGGACCATTAGTATCAACATTTACAGTTCACAGGACCATTAGTAGCAACATGTACAGTCCACAGGACCATTAGTAGTAACATGTACACTCTACATTCCACAGGACCATTAGTTGCAATATGTACAGTTCACAGAACCATTAGAAGTAAAATGTACACTTCACAGGACCATTAGTAGCAACATGTACAGTTCACAGGACCATTGGTATCAACACTTATAGTCCACAGGACAATTAGTAGTAACATGTACACTCTACAGTCCACCTGACCATTAGCAGTAACATGTACACTCTACAGTTCACAGGACCATTAGTAGTAACATGTACAATCTACAGTCCCCATGACCATTAGTAGCAACATGTACACTTCAAAGGACCATTTGTAGCAACATTTACAGTCCATAAGACCATTAGTACTAACATGTACACTTCACAGGACCATTTGTAGCAACATTTACAGTCCACAGGACCATTAGTAGTAACATTTACAGTCCATAGGACCATTAGTAGTAACATGTACCCATCACAGGACCATTAGTAGCAACATGTACACTCTACAGTTCACAAGACCATTAGTAGCAACATTTACAGTTCACAGGACCATTAGTAGTAACATGTACACTTCACAGGACCATTAGTATCAACATGTACAGTTCACAGGACCATTAGTAGCAACATGTATGGTCCACAGGACCATTAGGAGTAACATGTACACTCTACAGTCCACAGGACCATTGGTAGCAACATGTACAGTCCACAGGACCATTAGTAGTAACATGTACACTCTACATTCCACAGGACCATTAGTTGCAATATGTACAGTTCACAGAACCATTAGAAGTAAAATGTACACTTCACAGGACCATTTGTAGCAACAATTACAGTCCACAGGACCATTAGTAGCAATATGTACACTCTGCAGTCCACAGGATCATTAGTAGCAACATTTACAGTTCACAGGACCATTAGTAGTAACATGTACCCATCACAGGACCATTAGTAGCAACATGTACACTCTACAGTTCACAAGACCATTAGTAGCAACATGTACACTCTGCAGTCCACAGGATCATTAGTAGTAACATGTACACTTCACAGGACCATTAGTATCAACATGTACAGTTCACAGGACCATTAGTAGTAACATGTACACTTCACAGGACCATTAGTATCAACATGTACAGTTCACAGGACCATTAGTAGTAACATGTACACTCTACATTCCACAGGACCATTAGTTGCAATATGTACAGTTCACAGAACCATTAGAAGTAAAATGTACACTTCACAGGACCATTAGTATCAACATTTATAGTTCACAGGACCATTAGTAGCAACATGTACAGTTCACAGGACCATTAGTATCAACATTTATAGTCCACGTGACCATTAGCAGTAACATGTACACTCTACAGTCCACAGGACCATTAGTAGTAACATGTACAGTCCACAGGACCATTAATAGTAACATGTACACTTCACAGGACCATTTGTAGCAACAATTACAGTCCTCAGGACCATTAGTAGCAACATGTACACTCTGCAGTCCACAGGATCATTAGTAGCAACATTTACAGTTCACAGGACCATTAGTAGTAACATGCACTCTTCACAGGACCATTAGTAGTAGCATGTACACTCTACAGTCCACAGGACAATTAGTAGCAACATGTACACTCTACAGTCCACAGGACTATTAGTAGCAACATGTACACTCTACAGTTCACAGGACCATTAGTAGCAACATGTACACTCTACAGTTCACAGGACCATTAGTAACAACATGTACACTCTACAGTTCACAGGACCATTAGTAGCAACATGTACAGGACCATAAATTAGCAACATGTACACTTCACAGCTCTAGTATTCGTACTCATTAAGTGGGTGTTGTCCAGGGTCAATACCCTGAGTGTGGGATTTTGAGCTTTCCTTAGCCTTCAATCTAGAACACTGCAAGCCATGTCCATTACAGCCCAGCAGCAGGCAGTCAACAGTGACTGCCTTCCAAATTTCCCCCTATTCCCTTCATAGTGCAGCACTTTTGACGAGAGACGCTTGCCATTTGGGACGTAGCCTGTCATTCCACAGGGGGTTAGACAATTGCAGTTTGACATTTATCTGCCAGGTCAAAGGTGATGCCATCACATGGTGACGTCATTTTGAATATTGAATAGCTTCTGTGTGTTAATGCTAGAGACGTACCGTTTCTTGTAGTGGCTGCAGCTCAATCCCCTCTTTCTACCGATGTGAAGTTTGCACCTATTCAATAACATAGGGCTTGTGAAAGCGGCCTTTTTCTGCACATGCAAGGATCCGGGCAAAAAAATCATTACGGAATCGTCTGTGAAACCTGAACCATGTGAGCTACAAACAAATGTCAGCATGAACGCGACAGTGTTGGTTGTTTGGCTCTATGACATCCAGAAGCTTTACGACAGTCATCTGAAGGTAACCAAGTACCAGGCTGTAAAAATAGTAAAAAGTTCAGAGGGGTCAAATGTGCCAGAAATAATGTTACCAAACATTGGTCTAAAACATTAATAAATTAAAAATTCCTACGCTTTCTTATATCTCTCAGATATACGACAAACACTTCAAAACTTTGTTCCTTATGATACAATTTTTGACTTTCTGTTTTGCCGTTTATGAATGTGTTAATCAATGCGTTTCTATGGGCTATATCAGTAAAGGCCAAATTCAATGTTTCATCATTTTTGTATATATATTTTTTTATACCTACGGTGGTCCTAAAATTCTAAATCAAATCAATTCCATATGTTAGCTTAGTAGAGATTATGATCTAAGGGCTTAGACCTACAGAGATTTTAATATCTGTACAATGGACTGACCAGTGTCTGGGGTAGCCATGTTGGATTTGAAAGAGCACTCTACCTGTATGGAAGGGAGATGAAGGGGAGGCTTGGATGGCTCGCTGTAATAACAGGGGACTGGATGTTTCAGTCTGCTTATAACTTAAATGATTTAGTGTAGAGGTCTATCTGTTCATGTATATATTCAACTAGTATGTCAAGTTAGTAAAACTATTTTTTCCCAGGCAAATGACATGTAGCACATACTGTACATTTTAGTATGAAGAAGCGCCTCTATTTTCAATGTCTTGTTTGCTGTATTCAAAATCAAAACATTTTCTCCCCTGTTGCTATGCATGTTGAAATGGCATCAGATGTTTGGATTTGCAAGGCAAAGTATTCATAAAATCATCATTAATTTTCCCTGAACAAGTGATGTACTCCCATAATAATCAGTGTGTGTGCGATTGCGTGCCTGTGTAGATATGTGTGTGTGTACATCTGTACATATCTGAAATAGCTCGAGACAACATGACAGGCAGGTCTGCCAACAAAAATCAATACTACATTGCCCAGACTTATCCTACACTCTTCCCTAGCATTTCTAATAGGAGATTCTGAGAGCCAACATGTTATTGTTTTTCCTCCCCCTCCTCCTCCTTGGTTGTGTCCTGAATGGCACCCTGTGCCTTATGTCGTGCGCTACTTTTGACAAGAGCCCTGATGCCATGATCAAAAGTAGTGCACTATAATGGAATAGTGTACTATTTAGGACACAGACTTCTGCAGCTCTTCATACAGGACCTATTGCTTGTTATTTGCCCGTTTTCTGTCGCTGTGTGACCGAAAACTGATGACAAATTGATTGATGTCTGAACTGATTAGTTTCTCATTACGACCCAACACCAAAACGACTTATCTGAATTAACAACATGGAGCTAGCTAGAGACACTGAGACGCAGACTGAGAGAGACGTGTGGGGAATGAGAATGAAAGGCATCATTTAGCTTCTAGCGTTTTCCTTCAACTAATAAAAGGTAAACAAACTAACCTTGTTTGTTGCTATTGGAGAGATTTACTTTTGTACAATTCTGTATAGTCTCTGTCACACAGAGCGAAACTGGTGAACTCAAGAGCAGACTCAGACGAGGAGACTGGGATGAGGTAACCAAGGTATTTATTGAAACATGGGGGAAAGATTGAGTGCAGGCCAGTGGAAGCTCAGGCAGGTTGCTAGAAACCAGGTGAGGAGGCTGAGGCTGGAGCGAGAGGAGTTGGGACAGGGTAAGCAAGTCCGGAGGGGAATCCAAGGGAGCGTAGAGTGGGGAATCCAGGATAGAGTAGCAGGACTGATGAGAAGATGGACTGGAGACAGGGACCAGAGTCAGAGCGGGCAGAATGAGCAGAGTTTACAATCTGGCAGTGTGGAAGTGGCGGGACTGAGTATTTGTAGAGGTCTTGATTATGGAACAGGTTGCAGCTGCTCTGACTCCAGCACACCTGTCTCCGCCCACACAATCACACACACACACACACACACACACACACACACACACACACACACACACACACACACACACACACACACATACACACACACATACACACACACAGAGAGAGAAGGAGAGGGAGAGAGCACTGGGGGAGTGGGGACAGGTCAAATAATCACAGGATGAGCACTGTGATAAGAGGGCATGGCAGGAGCAGATGTGACAGTACCCCCCCTCTCTCTTTGGGCGCCACCTGGCGTGAGGTATAGAAATCCCGTAAGAGGGAGGGGTCCAGAATGTGACGGCGGGGCACCCAGCAGCACTCCTCAGGCCCGTATCCCTCCCAGTCCACCAGGTATTGCCAGCCGCGACCCCGATGGCGCAGATCCAAAAGCCCCCGGACGGTATAGGCAGGATGGTCATCGATGAGCCGAGGGGGTGGAGGAGGAGCTGCTGCAGGTGGAGACAGGGGACTGGAGCAGACAGGTTTAATCAGTTACACATGGAAGGTTGGGTGGATCTTAAGAGAATCTGGGAGTTTCAGGTGCACAGCAGAGGGGTTAATGACACGATCAATCTCAAAGGGACCAATGAATCGGAGGGCAAGTTTCCTGGAAGCAACTTTCAAAGGCATGTCCTTTGATGAGAGCCACACCTTTTGGCCTGGAGTGTAGACGGGAGCTGAGGCACGGCAACGGTTATCTTGGGATTGGGTCCTGGCGGAGGCACGGTGAAGGGCAGCCCTGGCCCTCCTCCAGGTGCGATGACAACGGCGCATGTGGTCATGGACTGAGGGCACCGCTACCTCGACCTCTTGGGCAGGGAACAAGGGGGGTTGATAGCCCAGAGCACACTCAAAGGGTGACATACCTGACGAGGCGTTGGTGAGGGTGTTGTGTGCATATTCCACCCAGGGTAGCTGAGCAGTCCAGGAGAAAGGGTTAGATGAAGTCACACAGCGTAAGGCAGTCTCCATCTCCTGGTTGGCCCGTTCAGTCTGGCCGTTGGTCTGGGGGTGATATCCAGATGAAAGACTAATATTAATTCCAAGTGCTGAACAGAAAGATCTCCATACCTGGGATGTAAACTGGGGTCCCCTGTTGGAAACGATGTCAGTAGGAATGCCATGCAGCCGAAACACATGGGATACCAGCAGGTCTGCAGTCTCTCAGGAGGATGGAAGCTTGGAGAGGGGAATGAATTGAGCCGCTTTGGAAAATATGGCGATGATGGTGAGGATGACTGAGTTACCGTTACAAGTCCAGAGCTATGTGTGACCAGGGGCGACTGGGTATGGGAAGAAGCTGAAGCAGACCGGAAGTGGGTTTGGTGGAGGTTTTGTTCTGGGCACAGACCGAGCAGGCTGAGACAAACTCCCGGACGTCTCTCTCCATGGTGGGCCACCAAAAGCGCTGAGGCAGGAAGTTGACAGTCCAGTTCATGCCAGGGTGACAGGTGAGGTGAGTAGAATGGGCCCAGTGAAGAACTTCAGAGCGAACGGAATCTGGAACAAACAGAGCCTTTCTAGAACCGTTACCTGGGTCAGGCTGGTTCTGCTGAGCCTGGCGAATACGGGACTTTGAACACCGTTTTCCACTTGTCCCCCTCTCTGATGCGGACAAGGTGGTAGGCATTCCAGAGGCTGAGTTTAGTGAACACCGTGGCACCATGGAGGGGGAAAAAGCAGAACTGAT
Organism: Oncorhynchus mykiss; assembly: GCF_013265735.2. Taxonomy (NCBI): domain Eukaryota; kingdom Metazoa; phylum Chordata; class Actinopteri; order Salmoniformes; family Salmonidae; genus Oncorhynchus; species Oncorhynchus mykiss. Next base: position 65,029,992 of record NC_048574.1, on the reverse strand, counting down.
GAGTGTCAAGGGATACTTGTTCCTAACAGTGATACTATTCAGCCCACGGAAGTCTATGTACTGCCTCAGTGACCCATCTATTTTCTTGACAAAGAAAAAACCCGCCCCTACAGGAGAGGAAGAAGGCCTGACATGCAGCCAGGTAATCCTGGATGTACCCCTTCCATGGCCTCTTTCTCGGGGTGAGAGAGGTTATACACCGGCTACAGGTGAGAGGAGCTCCAGGCTGGAGGTCAATAGGGCAGTCGTATGGCCGATGAGGCGGCAAGGACAGGGTGTGGTGCTTGCTGAACACAGGAGCTAGATCGTCATGATCTGGAGGAACTGATGACAGGTCCGGGGGTTATGGAATAGACTGTGGCACAGACAAGGCAGGGGGCAGGGCAGAATGTAGACAATTAGTGACAAAATGTACTCCCAAGTGTTTAATCTTCCAGCGGTCCAGTCGCTCTGTGGGTTGTGCGGCTTTAACCAAGGATGGCCATGAACCGGTGGAGAGCGCGGGCAGTCGATTACCTGAAGACTGATCCATTCCTGGTGATTCCCAGAGAGACGCAGGATGACCGGCATGGTCCTTTCACTGACACGGGCGAGGAGCTGTCCATTGAGAGCGTTGGCATCGAGGGGTGAATCGAGTGGAACAGTGTCTAGACCCAACTGGGTAACAACACCTCGGGCCAGGAAACTCTCGTCGGCAGCCGAGTCGATAAGGGCTTTGCCATACAAGAGTGCCGTCTAGCAAGGGTCTGGGGGAAGATGGACTGATGAAATTATGGATTGGTGAAAATAGAGATTCCGTATGTTAGTAGAAAAAACTGACTGTGTGATATTGCCTTAGATGGATAATGACATTTTGGATTGGAGAACTTACTATAGAGATGCTTTATGTTATTTGAAATAAATTGTTATTGCCATTGATCAATGATATTGTCATGTATTGTCATGTTGTGTCTTGTTTCTGTCCTTTCCTTTCACCCTGTCTCCCTCTGCTGGTCGTACTAGGTTACCGTTTCTGTCCCTCTTTCCCCCAGCTGTTCCTTGTCTTCTCTGACTACCTCATTCACCCCTTTTCCCACCTGTTCCCTTTTTCCCTCTGATTAGGTCCCTATATCTCTCTCTGTTTCTGCTCCTGTCTTTGTCGGATTCTTGTTTGTGTGTCTCATGCCAGAACCAGACTATCATCGTGTTTGCTGCAACCTTGTCCTGTCCTGTCGGAATCTACCTGTCCATCTGAGCCCACGTGTGTTCATCATTAAAGAAACTCTGTTTGTTAATTCGCTTTTGGGTCCTCATTCACGCACCTGACAGAAGAATCCGACCAAGAATGGACCCAGCGACTTCGGATCCTCTCCACTCAGCCGTCGAGATCCAGGGAGCGATGCTAGGCAGACACGAGCAGGAATTGTCTGCTGCTCGACATGCCGTTGAGACCCTGGCCACCCAAGTCTCCAACCTCACAGAACAGGTTCACCATCTCCGCCTCGATCCACCGGCCACTTCCAGGGCTTTCGAATCTCCGGAGCCCAGAATCAATAACCCGCCGTGTTACTCTGGGGAGCCCACTGAATGCCGCTCGTTCCTCACCCAGTGTGATATTGTGTTTTCTCTCCAGCCCAACACTTACGCCAGGAGCACTGCTCGTGTCGCCTACGTCATATCTCTCCTTACTGGACGGGCTCGTGAGTGGGGCACGGCAATCTGGGAGGCAAGGGCTGAGTGTACTAACCAGTATCAGGACTTTAAGGAGGAGATGATACGGGTTTTTGATCGATCTGTTTTTGGGGAGGAGGCTTCCAGGGCCCTGTCTTCCCTATGTCAAGGTAATCGATCCATAACAGACTACTCTATTGAGTTCCGCACTCTTGCTGCCTCCAGTGGCTGGAACGAGCCGGCTTTGCTCGCTCGTTTTCTGGAGGGTCTCCGCGCAGAGGTAAAGGATGAGATTCTCTCCCGGGAGGTTCCTTCCAGCGTGGATTCCTTGATTGAACTCGCTATTCGCATTGAGCGACGGGTTGATCTTCGTCACCGAGCTCGTGGAAAGGAGCTCGCGTTCTCCGTTGCCCCCCTCTCCGCATCACTACCATCTTCCTCTGCCGGCTCGGGAGCTGAGCCTATGCAGCTGGGAGGTATCCGCATCTCGACTAAGGAGAGGGAACGGAGAATCACCAACCGCCTCTGTCTCTATTGCGGTTCTGCTGGTCATTTTGTCACTTCATGTCCAGTAAAAGCCAGAGCTCATCAGTAAGCGGAGGGCTACTGGTGAGCGCTACTACTCCTGTCTCTCCTTCAAGATCCTGCACTACCTTGTCGGTCCATCTACGCTGGACCAGTTCGTCAGCTTCCTGCAGTGCCTTAATAGACTCTGGGGCGGAGGGCTGTTTTATGGACGAGACCTGGGCTCGGGAACATGACATTCCTCTCAGACAGTTAAGGGAGCCCACGGCCTTGTTCGCCCTGGATGGTAGTCCTCTCCCCAGGATTCAGCGTGAGACGCTACCTTTAACCCTCACTGTTTCTGGTAATCATAGCGAAACCATTTCTTTTTAAATTTTTCGTTCACCTTTTACACCTGTTGTTTTGGGCCATCCCTGGCTAGTTTGTCATAATCCTTCCATTAATTGGTCTAGTAATTCTATCCTCTCCTGGAACGTCTCTTGTCATGTGAAATGTTTAATGTCTGCTATCCCTCCTGTTTCCTCTGTCTCTTCTTCACAGGAGGAGCCTGGTGATTTGACAGGGGTGCCGGAGGAATATCACGATCTGCGCACGGTGTTCAGTCGGTCCAGGGCCACCTCTCTTCCCCCACACCGGTCGTATGATTGTAGTATTGATCTCCTTCCGGGAACCACTCCCCCCCGGGGTAGACTATACTCTCTGTCGGCTCCCGAACGTAAGGCTCTCGAAGATTATTTGTCTGTAGCTCTTGACGCCGGTACCATAGTCCCCTCCTCCTCTCCCGCCGGAGCGGGGTTTTTTTTTGTCAAGAAGAAGGACGGGTCTCTGCGCCCCTGCATAGATTATCGAGGGCTGAATGACATAACAGTGAAGAATCGTTATCCGCTTCCTCTTATGTCTTCAGCCTTCGAGATCCTGCAGGGAGCCAGGTTTTTCACTAAGTTGGACCTTCGTAACGCTTACCATCTCGTGCGCATCAGGGAGGGGGACGAGTGGAAGACGGCGTTTAACACTCCGTTAGGGCACTTTGAATACCGGGTTCTTCCTTTCGGCCTCGCTAACGCTCCAGCTGTCTTTCAGGCATTAGTCAATGATGTCCTGAGAGACATGCTGAACATCTTTGTTTTCGTTTACCTTGACGATATCCTGATTTTTTCACCGTCACTCCAGATTCATGTTCAGCACGTTCGACGTGTCCTCCAGCGCCTTTTAGAGAATTGTCTTTTTGTGAAGGCTGAGAAGTGCACTTTTCATGCCTCCTCCGTCACATTTCTCGGTTCTGTTATTTCCGCTGAAGGCATTAAGATGGATCCCGCTAAGGTCCAAGCTGTCATTGATTGGCCCGTCCCTAAGTCACGCGTCGAGCTGCAGCGCTTTCTCGGCTTCGCGAACTTCTATCGTCGTTTCATCCGTAATTTCGGTCAGGTGGCAGCTCCTCTCACAGCCCTTACTTCTGTCAAGACGTGCTTTAAGTGGTCCGTTTCCGCCCAGGGAGCTTTTGATCTCCTCAAGAATCGTTTTACATCCGCTCCTATCCTTGTTACACCTGACGTCTCTAGACAGTTCGTTGTCGAGGTTGACGCGTCAGAGGTGGGCGTGGGAGCCATTCTTTCTCAGCGCTCCCTCTCTGACGACAAGGTCCACCCATGCGCGTATTTTTCTCATCGCCTGTTGCCGTCGGAACGTAACTATGATGTGGGAAACCGCGAACTGCTCGCCATCCGGTTAGCCTTAGGCGAATGGCGACAGTGGTTGGAGGGGGCGACCGTTCCTTTTGTCGTTTGGACTGACCATAGGAACCTTGAGTACATCCGTTCTGCCAAACGACTTAATGCGCGTCAGGCGCGTTGGGCGCTGTTTTTCGCTCGTTTCGAGTTCGTGATTTCTTATCGTCCGGGCTCTAAGAACACCAAGCCTGATGCTTTGTCTCGTCTCTTCAGTTCTTCAGTAGCCTCCACTGACCCCGAGGGGATTCTCCCTGAGGGGCGTGTTGTCGGGTTGACTGTCTGGGGAATTGAGAGGCAGGTAAAGCAAGCGCTCACTCACACTCCGTCGCCGCGCGCTTGTCCTAGGAACCTTCTTTTCGTTCCCGTTCCTACTCGTCTGGCCGTTCTTCAGTGGGCTCACTCTGCCAAGTTAGCCGGCCACCCTGGCGTTCGGGGTACGCTTGCTTCCATTCGCCAGCGTTTTTGGTGGCCCACCCGGGAGCATGACACGCGTCGTTTCGTGGCTGCTTGTTCGGTCTGCGCGCAGACTAAGTCCGGTAACTCCCCTCCTGCCGGCCGTCTCAGGCCGCTTCCCATTCCCTCTCGACCGTGGTCTCACATCGCCTTAGATTTTGTCACCGGACTGCCTTCGTCAGCGGGGAAGACTGTTATTCTTACGGTTGTCGATAGGTTCTCTAAGGCGGCTCATTTTATTCCCCTTGCTAAGCTTCCTTCTGCTAAAGAGACGGCACAAATCATCATCGAGAATGTTTTCAGAATTCATGGCCTTCCGTCAGACGTCGTTTCGGACAGAGGTCCGCAATTCACGTCTCAATTTTGGAGGGAGTTTTGCCGTTTGATTGGGGCTTCCGTCAGTCTCTCTTCCGGCTTTCACCCCCAGTCTAACGGTCAAGCAGAACGGGCCAATCAGACTATTGGTCGCATCTTACGCAGTCTTTCTTTTCGCAACCCTGCGTCTTGGTCAGAACAGCTCCCCTGGGCAGAATACGCCCACAACTCGCTTCCTTCGTCTGCGACCGGGCTATCTCCTTTTCAGAGTAGCCTCGGGTACCAGCCTCCGCTGTTCTCATCTCAGTTCGCCGAGTCCAGCGTCCCCTCCGCTCAGGCTTTTGTCCAACGTTGCGAGCGCACCTGGAAGAGGGTTAGGTCTGCACTTTGCCGTTATAGGACGCAGACTGTGAGGGCTGCTAATAAGCGTAGAACTAAGAGTCCTAGATATTGTCGCGGTCAGAGAGTTTGGCTCTCCACTCAGAACCTTCCCCTTAAGACGGCTTCTCGCAAGTTGACCCCGCGGTTCATTGGTCCGTTCCGTATTTCTCGGGTCATTAATCCTGTCGCAGTTCGACTTCTTCTTCCGCGATACCTTCGTCGCGTCCACCCGGTCTTCCATGTCTCCTGTATCAAGCCCGTTCTTCGCGCCCCCGCTCGTCTCCCCCCCCCCCCCCCCCATCCTTGTCGAGGGCGCACCCATCTACAGGGTCCGTAGGATTTTGGACATGCGTCCTCGGGGCCGTGGTCACCAGTACCTCGTAGATTGGGAGGGGTACGGTCCTGAGGAGAGGAGTTGGGTTCCCTCTCGGGACGTGCTGGACCGTGCGCTGATCGAGGATTTCCTCCGTTGCCGCCAGGTTTCCTCCTCGAGTGCGCCAGGAGGCGCTCGGTGAGTGGGGGGGGTACTGTCATGTATTGTCATGTTGTGTCTTGTTTCTGTCCTTTCCTTTCACCCTGTCTCCCTCTGCTGGTCGTACTAGGTTACCGTTTCTGTCCCTCTTTCCCCCAGCTGTTCCTTGTCTTCTCTGACTACCTCATTCACCCCTTTTCCCACCTGTTCCCTTTTTCCCTCTGATTAGGTCCCTATATCTCTCTCTGTTTCTGCTCCTGTCTTTGTCGGATTCTTGTTTGTGTGTCTCATGCCAGAACCAGACTATCATCGTGTTTGCTGCAACCTTGTCCTGTCCTGTCGGAATCTACCTGTCCATCTGAGCCCACGTGTGTTCATCATTAAAGAAACTCTGTTTGTTAATTCGCTTTTGGGTCCTCATTCACGCACCTGACAGATATAAATGTTGTGGTCTAGTGAAGGACGTAGTGTCTTCCATTCACACACTTATCCTACCCACAAGCACAAACCACTTTTCTCATGAACAGTAAAGTTAGGAGAACGTTTCCCAGTGCACAAACTTCTCTGCCTCTGACTGCCTCCCATGGTTTTTAGGATGTTATGATATAAACTGAAGGACTGTACTTTTGTCTGTTTTAAAAAGCACAAGCCATAGTACTCTCCTAATGGCATGTTTTATTTTCAGACTCGCTTTTATTTATGTGCAGCAAAGTTTGGAAAAAGTTTCTCTGTGCACTGACCTTTCTGTCACTTGTTGCCTCCCACGGCTATCGCCATGGTGATGCAGCAGAGGGTGAAAATTACCCAGATCCTTCAGCGATAATTGACTGTACAGTAAATCTCAATGTATCCATTTCCATCACATCTGACATTTACTGTAGACGGTGACACCAGCACCAGCTCTTTATATCAGTCCCTGTGTGGTTGTATGGTGATGGTTGACCCCAAGCCTGTTAGATAAGCACCATTTCCCTGTGACTCTGTCGTTTTTTAGAGAGGCGAAAACGATCTGTCTCTCGCCTTTTAAAATCTATGTTAAAAAGCTCCAGAGGGTCAGCTGTTGTCGGGCAGATGACATGTTAGTTGTTTTGGCATCTTTTAATAGGGAGATGTGTAGAAGCTGTGAAATACAGCACCTTTTTTTGTTCTGACTGTGTTGCGTTGTACTTGACCCTGTGGAAAGGAATACGTAGCCATATGTCGCTATCTGTTGATTGTCATTAGAATGTATTTATGGGAATGTCTATAAACGGGACATTATTTGATTGATATCCAAATGGCTTACAGTAAAGCTATAGCTGTACGCCAAGTTTCTTGGCAAAATGTCTAGTGTTTTTCTGTCATGAATGAAATGAGTTGGAATGCGATCGAAGCTGGGAGCTTTAATTCTACATGGCAGGCAGGAAATTGTGGAGTCAAGCATAGTGTGCTAAAACAGCATTGAGGTCAACAGGGTTTTTCATACTTTGAAGACTAAAGATAGGCTGGGTGTACTGTGTAGACGAATGGGGAAGGTGAGGGTTATTAAAAAAAAATATGGAAGGTGAGATAGCATCAGGATATGTGATACGTCTGGTTTAAATGAAAAATGTGTATCTGGAGGTCGTGCTTGGCAGATTCACTTTATTGCCCCTTTTGAATGCTATGAGTTTGAGGAAAAAGAGCTTAGATTTTCCTTTAAGATTTGACCTTGATATAGGTTGTTTTCTGCATTAGTCTTTTATTTTATTTGCTGAATAATTTTTACTTTGGAACATTCCTACTATACACATAACCCCTTTTGGACTCCAATTCAACATTTTACAAGAGTCAGAAGAGTTGATGGTGGAAATTCCGACAGCCAAGGTTGAAGCGCTGCCCCGAGGTCGAAGGCAGGTTCCATATCGGACATTTGACCCCCCCCCCCTCCAAAAATCTTCCAATCCCTTTGTGAAGGAGTATCAAACATTTCCCTATAACTAGGTATGTTGAAAAAGAGATTCCCTCGACGCCAAAACACCACCACCAAAACAAGAAATCCCCTCACGGCTCTAGCTCCAGCCTCCCAAACTTCCAAGCCTCCGTTTTCAGAAGCTTCACTGACATCCGCTGACCTTGAGAAACACCAAACATGCATTAATATTTAAATACTTTTCCTCCTTAACCCCTCGATCCACAGAGGTTAAACCTGAATTAAGTTAAAGACTGATTAATAGGAGATGGCACATTCTATGTGGCATTAATAACTAATGTAGAGTATTTCACCTTACCTTTGTTTCAGCATCATGTATCCAAGTTTTGCCCATTTGACTTTTTTTAAACATAAACAAACAAAAAAAGTTTATCAATTTAATGTACCTCTTTTGGAACACAGTTCAGTTTTGAGTAGAACATCAGCAATTAATGACAACTGCATTACCTCACCTACTGTTATCATTAACATACACTGTGGGAGTGAGGTCAGTATGGGGTTAGCGAGGCTGGATCGGGTGTTTGTATGTGAAACAGTCTTAATCATTATCATTTCAGGCTCAATGTGTTGGTGGTCATTGATGTTATGGACTCAACTTGATGTGTCTTTTCCCCACTGTTTCTCCTTCTGCGCTGGGTATGTTCTTGATAGAATCTTACATTGTCATTAGTAGCCCTTGATCGCAATGAGGCAGACTATTTAAAAACATTTTTTTTTTAAATGTTCAGATAATATTTCAACTTTAGGGGTAAAGTGATAGGACAACCAACATATTGAATTGACTGAAGTAAAGGATTGGACAGCCAGTAAATACAATTCTCTCATCTTGTAAGGTAGTGTACTTGAACACATCTTCTCAGTCTTCTCCCGTGACTGTGCAGAAATAGATAGGAGAAAGAGAATGGTGACTGATTGTCTCATGTGTCTGTTTCGATGGTGCAGACTGGCTGCTGTCGTCAAGTCTTATACTGGAGGCAAATCTGTTAACTTAACTGGGTGAAAGGAATTCAAGTATGGGATTTTGCGAATGGTGTGATGATGCTCATTTGACTTACGGCATATGTATGATGTATGATTGGACTATATGTAATTAAATCTCTCTGTGTGTGTGTGTGTGTGTCTCAAATACTTGCTGTCAGTCTTGAGCTGTGACAGATGATGGAAGTCATCACAACTTGATGAGATATCCGTTTATATGAATATTCCAGGAAGATACGCTACTAACAATGGTGACGATAATCATAATAATAACTATACAAATCTACATTTGTCATTAGTTGTGAATTGGCATTGGCATTTTTAATTCAACATTGGCCCAAATGACCCCCTGGAGCGCTCCTCCCCAAAATATGATCAATGGTGATTATACTGCTTGCATCGCCCCTTGATTCAAAACAAAGTGAAACGCTGTCTCATTTGTTTCAATCGCTCCCCTTAATGTTGGCCAAACCGCTAGCCATCTCCATAGGGCAAATGGATTATCTACGGATTCTAAGCCTTCATTTTTTACACCCACTTTGCACGTTTTCTATAACGCAAAATCAATTATTAACATTGACCTAACGACATTGATATATTTAGGGCTTTGAAGAGCTTTGCTGGGAAAAAAAATGTATTCTCAATCCTCGTGTTCATCCTCCTGACCGAATCCAAAACAGAAAACTGACATTGATGATACACATAGTATCACTTCCCAAGCACCTTGTTACCGGATGCTACGCGGCTCCAATTTAGGCCTTGAGTAATTACCATTGGGCAGGCTTCTCGGCTAATAGTGACCCAAAAACGGTTGATAATTGAAGCAGTATGAATGAAGCCAAGCCCTTAATTATGGCTCCCTCCTTAAAATAGAATTTGATAAATGCAAGCTTTGTGACTCATATTGAGGATGCTTCCTGTTTATCTTCTGTCAGATAGGAGCAGAGGATGGGTTCATTTCAGTTGGGTATTCTGATCTATTTGTTTTAACTCAAAGATTCTATGTTGTTAAAGCTTGTTTTTATTTTATTTGGCGTTGTCGGAAGACCACAGTTTAGAGGGGTTCCCTGCCTGACTTTTACATTCATGACTGTAAGTCGCTTTGGATAGAATGGCATATGATTTTCAATATTGTTTTGTGTGTTTACATGTTATAGACGAGGGTTTTTACAATATGAATACACTTTATTAAGTACCCCTCTATTCTTCTCAGTTTCAAATGATTCTAGCGAAAGTTTGTAAAATATCAGTGAGTGATGACTAGAAGTTTGAAGACTTATTTTGTTTGCTCAACCCGATGCCACATTACAGCCGAGGCTGGAATAATGCAGTATTATGAATTACACATAGAAAGTCCAGCTAGAATCAATAGTCTCTATCTTTTTTTTCGATGTCTGGAATTGGATGGCACCGTCGGTTGATGAATGGAGGATCCACGGTCGGCTTTAATATTTCATGTTTGTTTCTGGCAACTAGGTTCTTTGCCTCAACAACATAAGCAATATCTCAGACCCTATGCCTTTCAAAAAGTGTATTTTTCCTGCCAATGTGATTGAACCAGGGAAACTCCAACTCACTGAAGTTCCAATGAGTTGTCCCTGTTCCTGTTCCTGCTCCTGGCCCTTTAAAAGGTTGCAGTGAGCACCCCAACCAGTGGGTGGCAGTAGCACACTGGGGGCTCTCTTAAATCTCACTGACAGAGTGGAGTTAGAGGCGTTACATTGTCTGGGCTGCATCTCAATAGTCTACAGTGGCTTCCTCTTCTCCTTCATCTGGACTGACGTGAAATCACAATAGAGGTGAAAACAACATTTTGATGGAATTTTATTGACTCCTTCATGTCAGATACACCATTGTGTGGTATTTTCACAAGTATGTGTTGAAAACAGAAAGCTTTTCCCGTGCTGTAGCCTAGTCAGTTTGTGATCCGTTGTCATTGCTGAAGTATAGATGGGAAAATGTATTTATTGTAATGCTGAGCATAACAATCCATGAAAACCACCAAATGATTTTGACATTGTGCGGAGCGCACTTTGCAGCCAAAGTGTTACAGTGTAATGAAAACATGAATGTCCTTTCAAAGCGTTCTTGTATTGAGTATCAGTGAAACATCCCATCAGCATCTCCAGTTCTGGGTAGCACCCAGAACATGTCTTACATTATGCATTATCACCGACAGGTAACGCTCGAACGAGTGACATTACCGTCTTTGATAAATTGTTTTTAAATCTGCTCGTAATTTCATTTGCAGTAAATTTCCACAACTCTGAGAGCAGTCATCTTTTCCCGCGGATCAGCTTACATGACCTCCATCTCTACTCCTAACTATGTTAGACCCCAAACTAGAGTGGTCATTAAGCTTGGTTTTCATCCTCTCCTCCTCTTCCCCCTCTCACTCCCTCTTTTTCTCTCCCTCTTTTTCTCTCTCTCACCATCTCTCTCTACTTCTCTCCCACGTTTCTCTGTCCATATAAACTCAGCAAGAAAAGAAACGTCCCTTTTTCATGACCCTGTCTTTCAAAGATAATTCGTAAAAATCCAAATAACTTCACAGATCTTTATTGTAAAGGGTTTAAACACTGTTTCCCATGATTGTTCAATGAACCATAAACAAATAATGAACATGCACATGTGGAACGGTCGTTAAGACACTAACAGCTTACAGACGGTAGGCAATTAAGGTCACAGTTATGAAAACTTAGGACACTAAAGAGGCCTTTCTACTGACTCTGAAAACCACCATAAGAAAGATGCCCAGGGTCCCTGCTCATCTTCGTGAACGTGCCTTAGGCATGCTGCAAGGAGGCATGAGGACTGCAGATGTGGCCAAGGCAAAAAATGTCTGTACTGTGAGACGCCTAAGACAGTGCTACAGGGAGGCAGGACAGACAGCTGATCATCCTCGCAGTGACAGACCACGTGTAACAACACCTGCACAGGTTCGGTACATCTGAACATCAGACCTGTGGGACAGGTACAGGATGGCAACAACAACTACCTGAGTTACACCAGTAATGCACAATCTCTCCATCAGTGCTCAGACTGTCCGCAATAGGCTGAGAGAGGCTAGACTGAGGGCTTGTAGGCCTGTTGTAAGGCAGGTCCTCACCAGCCCGGATCTCAATCCCATTGAGGGTGAGGGCTATTCCCCTCAGGAATGTCCGGGAACTTGCAGGTGCCTTGGTGGAAGAGTGGGGTAACATCTCACAGCAAGAAGTGGCAAATCTGGTGCAAGTCCATGAGGAGGAGATGCACTGCAGTACTTAATGCAGCTGGTGGCCACACCAGATACTGACTGTTACTTTTGATTTTGACCCCCCCTTTGTTCAGGGGCACATTATTCCATTTATGTTAGTCACATGTCTGTGGAACTTGTTCAGTTTATGTCTCAGTTGTTGAATCTTATGTTCATACAAATATTTACCCATTTTAAGTTTGCTGAAAATAAACGCAGTTGACAGTGAGAGGATGTTTCTATCCTCTCTCTCTCCACTCACTTGCTCTCTCTCTCCACTCACTCTCTCACTCTACCCCCTATTTCTCTCCCCCCCTCCATCCCCCTCTCTTCTCTTTCTCTCCCCCCTCTTCTCTCTACCTCTCTCTTTCTCCCTCCCACTCGCTCCTCTCCCCTTCTCTCTCCCCCTCTCTCTCTCTCTCCTCCCTCTCCCTCCCCTCTCTCTCTCCATCTTCTATCTCTACCCCGTCACTATCTCTCTCTACCCCTCTCTCTCATCTCTCTCTCTCTCTCTCTCTCACTCTCTCTCTCTCTCTCATATCTCTCTCTCTCTCTCTCTCTCTCTCTCATATCTCTCTATCCCCCTCTAAATCTATCTATCCTTCTCTCTCTCCCCCTTTCTACCTCTCTCTCCATATCTCTCTTTCTTGTCTTTATCTCTCTCTATCCCCTCCCTCTCTTCTCTCTCTCTTCTCTCCACCCCCCACCCCCTCTCTCCCTTTACTCCGGGTGAGTAATGTTGGTAAAATGTGTAATGAGGAGCCTTTCTCTCATTGTTGTATTAGTTTTCAGGCTGGGTGGCGATGCATCAAAACATAAAGCATTTTGGGCCTCGTTAAGGAGCCATTATGAGATGAAGACTGCGGAGCGGTCGCATAATCCACAAGATGAATGTGGAAACGATCCGACTAACGATTCACCGCGCAAACCGCGTTAAGACAGACCTAGAACCCCTGTCCTGGTTGAAAGGGAGAGTAAGAGGTGAGAGAGAAACGGCTCTTCTCTTAACGTATTGCCCTGCTGAAAGCTGCTACCTCTTTAGCGATTGACAGGAATCTTCTATGGCAGGGCTAAACTCGGTACTGGGGCCTCCCAAGGGTGCATATTTAGTTTTTTGCCCGAGCACTACACAGCTGATTCAATCAAATGAGCTCGATGAGTTGGTTATTTGAATCAGCTGTGTAGTGCTCGGGGCAAAAAACTCAAACTTGCACCTGTGGGAGGCCCCAGGACCGGGTTTGGGAAACCGTGGTCTGTGGAATCCTGTGTTTTAGGACAGAACCCGGCCCTGGAGGAGGGAGAAGCGAGTAGCATTCCTCGTTTCAACGTGTCGCCCCCTGAAAGCCGTTACCCGCTCTGGCCCGCCCGCGTTAGGGAAGCATGTTATCATCCACTGAACAATTGGCGGGAATGATCTACAGCATCTCGCCCCCTACATTCTCTCTACTAAACTGACATTGAATCCTTGATGCAACTCTAGTTTTGATTCATACAATTGTGTTGTTAGGCAATATCACGTACACTGTTGTCAGAGCTTAGCAAATGAAACCAATGTTACGAAATTCAAGTAACACACCATTAAAACTCTCATTAACCGCTAATAAATAATGCATTGTATTTTCATGAAAGAAACTGCATAAATCAGGAATCCATTAAATAAATTGTATAGAAAAACGAGTTTCTCACAGATGTATAGCCTATTTATGATCATACCAGATTATCTTATGTAAATGTAAACGCCTGAAAACTCAGTTTATCAGTAGTTTAGGTCTTATTCATTTCAATCCTGCCCTGAAAAGTGCATAACTGTGTAAACTAATTTGAGCAATGGATTGGAAGGAGATATGCGGCGTGAATACATTAACACATTTAACGTCAACATCACAGCTCCGAGTACAGCAGGTAGCAGCACTACATCGATAAGTATCTAACTAACTGTCTTGTTCCATATCCTCCTGTGTAGGCATGTATGTCTTTGCCTTGTTCTCATTAGCAAACACACTTGTCGCTTGACCCAAATCATTAAATTGTATTTTCTACTCGGTATGAATCTGAGTTCAATGAAACACATACAAATGGAAGGCCACAAACTATGTCTGGGAAGACTCGCGCACACGCAAAGACACACACACACACGCAAAGACACACACACACACGCAAAGACACACACACACACACACGCAAAGACACACACACACACACACACGCAAAGACACACACACACACACACACGCAAAGACACACACACACACGCAAAGACACACACACACACGCAAAGACACACACACACACACACACACACACACACACACACACACACACACACACTTCCTCCGTCTCCACTCTCTCCGTCTGTCCCCACTCCCTCCGTCTCCACTCTCTCTGTTCCTACTCCCTCCGTCCCCACTCTCTCTGTCCCCACTCCCTTCGCTCCCACTCTCTCCCTCCGTCCCCACTCTCTCCGTCCGTCCCCACTCTCTCGATCCCCACTCTCTCGATCCCCACTCCCTCCGTCCCCACTCCCTCTGTCCTCACTCTCTCCGTCCCCACTCTCTCCGTCCGTCTCCACTCCCTCCGCTCCCACTCTCTCTGTCCTCACTCCCTCCGTCCCAACTCCCTCTGTCCTCACTCTCTCCGTCCCCACTCTCTCTGTCCGTCCCCAATCTCTCCGTCCCCAATCTCCCTCCGTCTCCACTCCCTCTGTCCCCACTCCCTCTGTCCCCACTCCCTCTGTCCCCACTCCCTCTGTCCCCACTCCCTCTGTCCCCACTCTCTCCGTCCCCACTCCCTCCCTCCGCTCCCACTCTCTCTGTCCCCACTCCCTCCGTCCCCACTCCCTCCGTCCCCACTCCCTCCGTCCCCACTCCCTCTGTCCCCACTCCCTTCGTCCCCACTCTCTCTGTCCGTCCCCACTCTCTCCGTCCCCACTCCCTCCGTCTCCACTCTCTCCGTCCCCACTCTCTCCCTCCATCCCCACTCCATCCCTCCGTCCCCAATCTCTCTCCGTCCCCAATCTCTCTCCGTCCCCAATCTCTCCCTCCGTCCCCAATCTCTCCCTCCGTCCCCACTCTCTCCGTCCCCACTCTCTCCGTCCCCACTCTCTCCGTCCCCACTCTCTCCGTCCCCAAGCTCTCCGTCCCCACTCCCTCCGTCCCCATTCTCTCCGTCCCCAAGCTCTCCGTCCCCACTCTCTCCTTCCGTACCCACTCCCTCCGTCCCGACTCTCTCCGTCCCCACTTCCTCCATCCGTCCCCACTTCCTCCATCCGTCCCCACTCCTTCCGTCCTCACTCCCTCTGTCCCCACTCCCTCTGTCCCCACTTCCTCCATCCGTCCCCACTCCCTCCGTCCCCACTCCCTCCGTCCCCACTCCCTCCGTCCCCACTCCCTCCGTCCCCACTCCCTCCGTCCCCACACTCTCCCTCCGTCCCCACACTCTCCCTCCGTCCCCACACTCTCCCTCCGTCCCCACACTCTCCCTCCGTCCCCACACTCTCCCTCCGTCCCCACACTCTCCCTCCGTCCCCACTCCCTCTGTCCCCTCTCCCTCTGTCCCCTCTCCCTCTGTCCCCTCTGCCTCCGTCCCCTCTCCCTCCGTCCCCTCTCCCTCCGTCCCCACACTCTCCCTCCGTCCCCACACTCTCCCTCCGTCCCCACACTCTCCCTCCGTCCCCACACTCTCCCTCCGTCCCCACACTCTCCGTCCCCACTCCCTCGTCCCCTCTCCCTCTGTCCCCTCTCCCTCTGTCCCCTCTCCCTCTGTCCCCACTCCCTCTGTCCCCACTCCCTCTGTCCCCACTCCCTCTGTCCCCACTCCCTCCGTCCACACACTCTCCGTCCGTCCCCACTCCCTCCGTCCCCACACTCTCCGTCAGTCCCGACTCTCTCCGTCCCCACTCCCTCTGTCCCCACTCCCTCCATCCGTCCCCACTCCCTCTGTCCCCAGTCCCTCTGTCCCCACTCCCTCTGTCCCCACTCCCTCTGTCCCCACTCCCTCTGTTCCCACTTCCTCCGTCCGTCCCCACTCCCTCTGTCCCCACTCTCTCCGTCCCCACTCTCTCTCCGTCCCCTCTCTCTCCGTCCCCACTCTCTCCGTCCCCACTCTCTCCGTCCCCACTCTCTCCGTCCCCACTCTCTCCGTCCCCACTCTCTCCGTCCCCACTCTCTCCGTCCCCACTCCCTCCGTCCCCACTCTCTCCGTCTCCACTCTCTCCGTCCCCAATCTCTCCCTCCATCCCCACTCCATCCCTCCGTCCCCAATCTCTCTCCGTCCCCAATCTCTCTCCGTCCCCAATCTCTCTCCCCAATCTCTCTCCGTCCCCAATCTCTCCCTCCGTCCCCACTCTCTCTCTGTCCCCACTCTCTCCGTCCCCACTCTCTCCGTCCCCACTCTCTCCTTCCGTACCCACTCCCTCCGTCCCGACTCTCTCCGTCCCCACTTCCTCCATCCGTCCCCACTCCTTCCGTCCCCACTCCCTCCGTCCCCACTCCCTCTGTCCCCACTTCCTCCATCCGTCCCCACTCCCTCTGTCCCCACACTCTCCGTCCCCACTCCCTCCCTCCGCTCCCACTCCCTCCGTCCCCACTCTCTCTGTCCGTCCCCACTCTCTCCGTCCCCACTCCCTCCGTCTCCACTCTCTCCGTCCCCACTCTCTCCCTCCATCCCCACTCCATCCCTCCGTCCCCAATCTCTCTCTGTCCCCAATCTCTCTCCGTCCCCAATCTCTCTTCGTCCCCAATCTCTCTCCGTCCCCAATCTCTCTCCGTCCCCAATCTCTCTCCGTCTCCATTCTTTCCGTCCCCACTCTCTCCGTCCCCACTCTCTCCATCCCCACTTCCTCCATCCGTCCCCACTCCTTCCATCCCCACTCCCTCCGTCCCCACTCCCTCCGTCCCCACTCCCTCCGTCCCCACTCCCTCTGTCCCCACTCCCTCTGTCCCCACTCCCTCCCTCCATCCCCACTCCCTCCATCCCCACTCCCTCCGTCCCCACTCCCTCCGTCCCCACTCCCTCTCTCCCCACTCCCTCTCTCCCCACTCCCTCTGTCCCCACTCCCTCTGTCCCCACTCCCTCTGTTCCCACTTCCTCCATCCGTCCCCACTCCCTCTGTCCCCACTCCCTCTGTTCCCACTTCCTCCATCCGTCCCCACTCCCTCTGTTCCCACTTCCTCCCTCTGTCCCCACTTCCTCCCTCTGTCCCCACTTCCTCCCTCTGTCCCCACTTCCTCCCTCTGTCCCCACTTCCTCCCTCTGTCCCCACTTCCTCCCTCTGTCCCCACTTCCTCCCTCTGTCCCCACTTCCTCCATCCGTCCCCACTCCCTCCGTCCCCACTCCCTCCGTCCCCACTCTCTCCCTCCGTCCCCACACTCTCCCTCCGTCCCCACACTCTCCCTCCGTCCCCACACTCTCCCTCCGTCCCCACACTCTCCCTCCGTCCCCACTCCCTCCGTCCCCACACTCTCCCTTCATCCCCACTCCCTCCGTCCCCACTCCCTCCGTCCTCTCTCTCTCCGTCCCCTCTCACTCCGTCCCCTCTCCCTCCGTCCACACTCTTCCTCCGTCCCCACACTCTCCCTCCGTCCCCACACTCTCCCTCCGTCCCCACACTCTCCCTCCGTCCCCACACTCTCCCTCCGTCCCCACTCCCTCTGTCCCCACTCCCTCTGTCCCCACTCCCTCCGTCCACACACTCTCCGTCCGTCCCCACTCCCTCCGTCCCCACACTCTCCGTCAGTCCCCACTCCCTCCATCCCCACACTCTCCGTCCATCCCCACTCCCTCCATCCCCACACTCTCCGTCCATCCCCACTCCCTCCATCCCCACACTCTCCGTCCATCCCCACTCCCTCCGTCCCCACATTCTCCATCCGTCCCGACTCCCTCCGTCCCCACTCCCTCTGTCCCCACTCCCTCCGTCCCCACTCCCTCCGTCCCCACTCCCTCCATCCCACACTCTCCGTCCGTCCCCACTCCCTCCGTCCCCACACTCTCCGTCCGTCCCCACTCCCTCCATCCCCACACTCTCCGTCCGTCCCCACTCCCTCCGTCCCCACACTCTCCGTCCGTCCCCACTCCCTCTGTCCCCACTCCCTCTGTCCCCACTCCCTCTGTCCACACTCCCTCTGTCCCCACTCCCTCTGTCCCCACTCCCTCCTTCCCCACTCCCTCCTTCCCCACTCCGTCCGTCCCCACTCCGTCTGTCCCCACTCCGTCCGTCCCCACTCCGTCCGTCCCCACTCCCTCCGTCCCCACTCCCTCCGTCCCCACTCCCTCCGTCCCCACTCCGTCCGTCCCCACTCCCTCCGTCCCCACTCCGTCCGTCCCCACTCCCTCTGTCCCCACTCCCTCTGTCCCCACTCCCTCCGTCCCCACACTCTCCGTCCCCACTCTCTCTGTCCCGACTCCATCCGTCCCCACACTCTCCGTCCGTCCCCACACTCTCCGTCCGTCCCCACTCACTCCGTCCCCACTCACTCCGTCCCCACTCCCTTCGTCCCCACTCCCTCCGCCCCCACTCCCTCCGTCCCCACTCCGTCCGTCCCCACTCCCTCTGTCCCCACTCCCTCTGTTCCCACTCCCTCTGTCCCCACTCCCTCTGTCCCCACTCCCTCCGTCCCCACTCCCTCCGTCCCCACTCCCTCCATCCCCACTCTCTCCGTCCCCACTCTCTCCGTCCCCACACTCTCCGTCCGTCCCCACTCCGTCCGTCCCCACTCCCTCTGTCCCCACTCCCTCTGTCCCCACTCCCTCTGTCCCCACTCCCTCCGTCCCCACTCCCTCCGTCCCCACTCCCTCCGTCCCCACTCTCTCCGTCCCCACGCTCTCCGTCCGTCCCCACTCCGTCCGTCCCCACTCCCTCTGTCCCCACTCCCTCCGTCCCCACTCCGTCCGTCCCCACTCCGTCCGTCCCCACTCCCTCTGTCCCCACTCCCTCTGTCCCCACTCCCTCCGTCCCCACTCCCTCTGTCCCCACTCCCTCTGTCCCCACTCCCTCTGTCCCCACTCCCTCTGTCCCCACTCCCTCCGTCCCCACTCCCTCCGTCCCCACTCCCTCCGTCCCCACTCCCTCCGTCCCCACTCTCTCCGTCCCCACACTCTCCGTCCGTCCCCACTCCGTCCGTCCCCACTCCCTCCGTCCCCACTCCCTCCGTCCCCACTCCCTCCGTCCCCACTCCCTCCATCCCTACTCTCTCCGTCCCCACACTCTCCGTCCGTCCCCACTCCGTCCGTCCCCACTCCCTCTGTCCCCACTCCCTCCGTCCCCACTCCCTCCGTCCCCACTCCCTCCGTCCCCACTCCCTCCGTCCCCACACTCTCCGTCCGTCCCCACTCCATCCGTCCCCACTCCCTCTGTCCCCACTCCCTCTGTCCCCACTCCCTCTGTCCCCACTCCCTCTGTCCCCACTCCCTCCGTCCCCACTCCCTCCGTCCCCACTCTCTCCGTCCCCACTCTCTCCGTCCCCACTCTCTCCGTCCCCACACTCTCCGTCCGTCCCCACTCCCTCTGTCCCCACTCCCTCCGTCCCCACTCCCTCCGTCCCCACTCTCTCCGTCCCCACACTCTCCGTCTGTCCCCACTCCCTCTGTCCCCACTCCCTCTGTCCCCACTCCCCCCGTCCCCACTCCCTCCATCCCCACATTCTCCGTCCGTCCCGACTCCCTTCGTCCCCACTCCCTCCATCCCCACTCCCTCCATCCCTACTCCCTCCATTTCCACTCTATGCAATTGATTTCAGATCCCATTCCTCTGGACCTGATGTTATCTATCCAGAAATAAGAGTGGGTGATGTCGGCTTGAGTAATGACTTGGGAAATACAAGAAATAGGTGGATAGAAAGTGAAGTAGCAATAGGTATTCACTTTGTCTAGATAGTGAACTTTGAAGCCATTTCCTTGTATGTTCTTTTTCTTTGAGTGAAGAGTGGGACATACATAACATGGATTTCTTTTGTAGCCAGGTTATCCGTAGATATCAAGAATCCAATGCATTTCTTATTCCCGGGAGGTCTATAATCTCTTGTGTTCACCTTGTCATAAATTCCTGCCCTGGGATTTGAATCAGACACGGTGTCATTGATAAACAACAGAAATTCAGCCAGGTGGAGATTGAAGTGGTTGAATTTGCCAATAGAATGGCAAGATGTTCTTAGGACACGCAAAGATAACAAATCACTGACCACTCTCTAGCTCTGAACCTGAAGGCTAGAGTCTAAAGCCTGGCAGAGAACAGGCACAGTAGAACCCCTCTCTCTCTCTCTCTCTCTCTCTCTCTCTCTCTCTCTCTCTCTCTCTCTCTCTCTCTCTCTCGCTCTCTTTGTGTCTCAATCTCCCTCTCTGTGTGTCTCAATCGCTCTCTCTCCCTCTGTCTCTGTCTCTCTCTGTCTGTCTCTCTCTCTCTCTCTCTCTCTCTCTCTCTGATGCTTGGTGGTGATGATAATGCTTGGTGGTGATCATAATGTCAGGGTTGTTGTTAGACCACTATAGTTGCCACCCAGTGTGTGTGTGGTGGCCAGTCGACCCCTTTTTTGATGATGCTCAGCCCTGTGTTTTATAACATGTCATAAAGGTGTCATTCCGGCCGTTTATGGACAGTGTGTGTGTATGCCCACTGTGCGTGCAAGCCTGCACTGCCGGCATGTCACCTTGACGTGTGTGTGTCTCAGAATTTAGCCTTCGGCGAGTGGATACTGCCACATCTGTAATCTCTTAAAGATCAATTGAAAGCTCAACCTGCAAAGTAAAAGTCGCAATAAATATTTCAAGTTCACTAGAAGGGTGTGTGTGTGTGTGTGTGTGTGTGTGTGTGTGTGTGTGTGTGTGTGTGTGTGTGTGTCTGTGTGTCTGTCTCTGTCTCTGTGTGTGTGTGTGTGTCTGTGTGTGTGTGTGTCTGTGTGTCTGTGTGTCTGTGTCTCTGTCTCTGTCTCTGTCTCTGTCTCTGTGTGTGTGTGTCTGTGTGTCTGTGTCTCTGTCTCTGTCTTTGTGTGTGTGTGTGTGTGTGTGTGTGTGTGTGTGTGTGTGTGTGTGTGTGTGTGTGTGTGTGTGTGAGAGAGAGAGAGATATGTCAGGGGTTTAGCCGTTCAGGGTAGAGGTCGATTTTTCAACACCGACACCAATTATTCGGGTGACCAAAAAAAGCCAATACCGATTTTTTTGTATTTTTTAGATCTATATATTTGTAATCATGACAATTACAACGATACTGAATAAAAACTTGTATTTGAACTTAATATAAATAATATCAATTTAGTCTCAATAAATAATAAAACATGTTTAATGTGGTTTAAATAATGCAAAAACAGTGTTGGAGAAAAAAGTAAAAGTGCAAAATGTACCGTCTAACTTTTAAGTTCCTTGCTCAGAACATGAGAACATATGAAAGCTGGTTGTTCCTTTTAACATGAGTCTTCAATATTCCCAGTTCGGTAGTTTTAGGTTGTAGTTATTATAGGAATTATAGGACTATTTCTCTCTATACCATTTGTATTTCATATACCTTTGACTATTGTATGTTCTTATAGGCACTATAGTATTGCCAGCCTAATTTCGGGAGTTGATAGGCGTAATATGCTAAACAGCGCAATGCTTGAAGCACAGCGAAGAGCTGTTGGTAAACGCAGGAAAGTGCTGTTTGAATGAATGCTTTTGAGCCTGCTGCTGCCTATCATCGCTCAGTCAGACTGCTCTATCAAATATCAAATCAAATATGAATTATAATATAATAAACTCACAGAAATACGAGCCTTAGGTCACAAATCCGTAAACTATAATAAAAACTAAAAAACGTTTATTCTTTCAGTGAAATACAAAACCGTTCCGTATTTTATGGAACGGGTGGCAACCCTAAGTCTAAATGTTGCTGTTATATTGCACAACCTTCAATGTTATGACATAATTATGTCAAATTCTGGCCAATTAATTAAGGTCTTTGTTAGGAAGAAATGGTCTTCACACAGTTCGCAGCGAGCCAGGCGGCCCAAACTGCTGCATATACCCTGACTCTGCTTACACAGAACGCAAGAGAAGTGACTATATTTCCCTCGTTAAAAGATACTCATGTTAGCAGGCAATATTAACTAAATATGCAGGTTTAAATTTTCTTTACTTGTGTATTGATTTTAAGAAAGGCATTGATGTTCATGGTTAGGTACACATTGGTGCAACGACAGTGCTTTTTTCACGAATGCGCTTGTTAAATCATCACCCGTTTGGAGAAGTAGGCTGTGATTCGATGAGAAATTAACAGGCACCGCATCGATTATATACAACGCAGGATACGCTAGATAAACTAGTAATATCATCAACCATGTGTAGTTAACTAGAGATTATGTTAAAGTTTATTGTTTTTTATAAGATAAGTTTAATGCTAGCTAGCACCTTACCTTGGCTCCTTGCTGCACTCGCATAACAGGTTGTCAGCCTGCCGCGCAGTCTCCTCGTGGAGTGCAATGTAATCGGCGTCCAAAAATGCAGATTGCCGATTGTTATGAAAACTTGAAATCGGCTCTAATTAATCGGCCATGCCAATAAATCGGTCGACCTCTAGTTCAGGGCTGAAGGTAGGACTTGCTGTTAAAAGGAATCCTGCTCTTTCAGTGGCTCCACCACCATGTAGTTGAGTCCTTTAAGATGCTTTCAGACATGGATTAAACACATCCATATCTGGAAGAGACACGTCGGTTTAGGGATGTCCTCCATTTTTTATTAAGGAAAGACATGTTTTAGCTGCAGGAGAAGCAAATAACAGGCGATTTTAGGGATTTCACCTCTTAGGAATCCAATACAAGTCTCCTTGAAAGGGATTTGTTCCCTGAATTGATGAGCCTGTACACGTTTCAGGTCAAACCATACATGAGTCCGTTCACATGTATAGCTGTCATAGATAACATGTGATCCTATGTGATGAGTTCTTTTGTGTCCATAGATAAAAGGCTTGTAAGTCATCAAGGAGATATTGAGATGCGGTTCTTTGAAGACGCCGATGTAGGATCCGACTGGCTGTCTCTGTGATTGAGGTTAACCAGCTGAAAGAGGGGTATTCGTCATTGAAACCTGCTTTGTTGTCCTGTGTCATGTAGGGATAGAGATGTGTGTGTGTGTGTGTGTGTGTGTGTGTGTGTGTGTGTGTGTGTGTGTCAGTGCGCTCACTTGCGCGTTTGTGTTTGGATAACACACCAGCCTATTTATCTCTACAAATTCCATGCTGTCCGCTCCTTCCTTCTTCCTCCTCTACCTTTTCATCCACACCTTCCTTCTTCCTCCGCTACCTTTTCATCCACACCTTCCTTCTTCCTCCTCTACCTTTTCATCCACACCTTCCTTCTTCCTCCTCTACCTTTTCATCCACACCTTCCTTCTTCCTCCTCTACCTTTTCATCCACACCTTCCTTCTTCCTCCTCTACCTTTTCATCCACACCTTCCTTCTTCCTCCTCTACCTTTTCCTTCTCTGATCTTCTTGCTTGTCTCATTCCAAACCTCTCAGATAGCTGGTTATGAGTGACCCACTGAGAAGCTGGGTGGTTGATTGAGCTTCACGCCTTAAGGAAACGAATTTGTTAGCCTGCTATTGTTCTCCTCAGGAGTCACTTACTCACTATGCGAATTGGAAATGAACCAGCTGACCCGTAAAGGAAGATGCCGGAAGCTCTGGGAGTCTCTGTGTCTCCATGTAAAATGGAACTGAACTCCTCTTCACGGCTCTACTCATACTGGCATAGTTCACTCTTCAGACACACAAGGGTAGACGAGCACAGAGACGCACACACACAGAATCGTGCTCACAGAAAAACATACACACACGTACACAGGCACACACAGAAACATACACAATACTGGATCTTATTCTACTTTACAGTATAAATAATGAAAAGCCCCAGTCTTGGGTCAAAGGTACAACAACGGCAGCCTCCTTCCCTAATGTTAGCCTAATTAAACCTTCTGCACTGAAGCGATCCAGTGTATATGTGGGTGTCGGTGTGCACAGAGAGACTTTAAAAAGTGTGTGTGTGTGTGTAAAGACAATCCTCAACAGGAAATATGACAATGCAGCCCATAAGGACGATATGTGATGATCCGACCTTGGCATTTACATGTTGATGAATTAGTATGGGGATGTCTGGCCTTAAGCCCATCTGTCACTGACGGGAACAGATTCTCTGTAGGCCTTTCTCTTTCTCGCTCTTTCTCTCTCTCTCTCTCTTTCTCTCTCCCACCCTCCTGCAGCCAGCCAGCCCAAGCTGTGTGTTTAATGCATAACAATGAGAGTAATGGAGGGTTGTAATCCCTGTCAGAGAAACGCACACAGCCAGGATGTCATTTTCACTTTAACCACGTTAATAAGCATGCACTCTAACGCCAATGACACAGGGGAGAGAAGAGGAGATTGATGTGTGTGTGTGTGTGTGTGTGTGTGTGTGTGTGTGTGGTTGTGATCTACGTCTTTATAGATTGATCACTGGAGGACAGGGAGAGGAGGCGAGGCGGTGCCCGCCCGCCCGCACGCACGCAAACACACACACACACACACACACACACACACACACACACACACACACACACACACACAGGCTGCCTGTCAGAGAAGGACTGACACTGACAGAACGGCCAATCAGTACACTCTCCGGTCTCAGGTGGGATGTGTAGCTGGGCTGTTATTGCCATGTGTTGCTGTAACACAGACCACACATGGAATTTCCATTGGTTAACTTACCTAAGTTTCTATACTTTCATGGGTTTGACGAATGCTGGGTTGGGGTACATTGTAACACATTTTATAACTTAGGAGATCTCTTTTCATTGATCCCTTCCTCTACACTGATTGAAGTGGATTTAACAAGTGACATCAATCAGGGATCATAGCTTTCACCTGGATTCACCTGGCCAGTCTGTGTCATGGAAAGAGCAGGTGTCCTTAATGTTTTGTACACTCTGTGATCCCTTATTGATGTCACTTGTTAAATCCACTTTGATCAGTGTAGATGAAGGGGAGGAGAATGGAATCTCCCCCAGGTTAAGCTAGAGATATCTGTTTGTTGCATTGGATGTGTCTCAAATATTCTGCATCTGCTATGAAAGGTGACAGAGCTAGAGCGGTTTGTCACGCCTTGAAACATCCCGAAAATTGGTCTTCCCACAACATCGTCTGGTGCATCCGAACAGGCCTCACGAGACTTGTCTGAAGGTCCCCTGGTACCAGATGAAAAAGATTTGGAGACAATCTGTTGTTCCGTGTAGTGAATATGTTATTTAATGTGTTTGAATGGGCTAATAGCAATAAGGCCAAATACAATTTTTCATCAAATTATTTTTGTATACATTTTTTTATACTTAAAATTCAAAATCAAAATCACAAAATTATCCTTGGTATGACCTTAAAACAATTCCATATAGCTTAGTAGAATATAATTGTAACTTCAAATTACAATAAAAATCACAGTATCGAATCGCAACACATATCGTGAGAATTGTGAGAATCGCAATATATATGGTATCGGCACAGAAGTATCGCGATGATATTATATCGTGAGGTCGCTGGCAATTCCCAGCGCTATTTTCCCTGTGGAGCTGGAAGTGTCCCTGCAGGGCAGTGTCCAGGAGAGTACAGTACATGTGTCACTTAATAGAGAGCTTGTAGTCCTAAAAAAGGGAAACCGTTCCGTTCAGCCGTCCCTATGGGGAAAATGAATGGGGAAAGAATAGAGTTTTGGGATGAACACCACAAATAAGGTCTGAGGTGAAAACAGGCTTAGGAGGTCTAATACATTTTGTTCTATGAGATAATATCAGTCAATTAACATGACCTTTGTTCTGACTGCATTAACGCTTCAACATTTACATACAGTGACGTCAGCGGATGAAGATGGTCTCATTGAACAAAACATGTCAGATCTCCTAATCCAAAAAACCTTACAAAAACTACATTTATTTCCCCATAGGCTTTGTCCAATGAACCCCGGTGGAGTTAGTGTGTGTGTGTGTGTGTGTGTGTTGTTTTTGAGAGGGAGAGGGAACAGAATGTACCAATAATTAGGGTTGAAGTTTACCAGTACATTACCAGAATGTTTGTAAATTTCAAGAATTGAATATAGTCGATCACAAGACATCTAGGGGCCCTTTTTGGGTACTTCAGATTATCACAGGTGTCTGTAATAATCTCTGGCCCGCTGTGTGGCCTTATCACATGTAAAATATATGAAATGAAATATCTATTTTTTAAATAGGATGACAAAGCTGTAAAACATGTTGCTGCATGTCTTCTTCCCTGCTACTGAAAAGAAAATGTTGGCAACACCACATATAAGTCACTCTGAGACATGCTGTCGTTTCACCGGCTGAACAGAAATCTGCCCTAATTCACAGGTCATTTCGTTGTCTTCCCCCTCGTAGACATGCATGACACGCACACAAAGGCACAGACACACACACACACACACACACACACACACACACACACACACACACACACACACACACACACACACGCACACACACACACACACACACACACACACACACACACACACACACACACACACACACACACACACACACACACACACACACACACACACACACACCTCTCACCACACGCTCCTGGCTATCATAGAGTCGCTCACAATGTATCCCTTGGTGTTACCAGCCATCTATATATCATCTACATACCCAGCTAGCATCATAATCATTACACATCCATCTATATATCATCTACATACCCAGCTAGCACCATAATCATTACACATCCATCTATATATCATCTACATACCCATATAGCACCATAATCATTACACATCCATCTATATATCATCTACATACCCAGCTAGCACCATAATCATTACACATCCATCTATATATCATCTACATACCCAGCTAGCACCATAATCATTATACATCCATCTATATATCATCTACATACCCAGCTAGCACCATAATCATTACACATCCATCTATATATCATCTACATACCCAGCTAGCACCATAATCATTACACATCCATCTATATATCATCTACATACCCAGCTAGCACCATAATCATTACACATCCATCTATATATCATCTACATACCCAGCTAGCACCATAATCATTATACATCCATCTATATATCATCTACATACCCAGCTAGCACCATAATCATTACACATCCATCTATATATCATCTACATACCCAGCTAGCACCATAATCATTACACATCCATCTATATATCATCTACATACCCAGCTAGCACCATAATCATTACACATCCATCTATATATCATCTACATACCCAGCTAGCACCATAATCATTATACATCCATCTATATATCATCTACATACCCAGCTAGCACCATAATCATTACACATCCATCTATATATCATCTACATACCCAGTTAGCACCATAATCATTACACATCCATCTATATATCATTTACATACCCAGCTAGCACCATAATCATTACACATCCATCTATATATCATCTACATACCCAGCTAGCATCATAATCATTACACATCCATCTATATATCATTTACATACCCAGCTAGCACCATAATCATGACGCCATAATCAACCCATCAAGTTGTTTTCTTTACATTCACCTCCACTTAACCTCTCGCTGCAGGGAATAACTCTACATTACAATTACTGCTGAACCACTACTTTCTTTCCACTCCATTTTGCAGCAGATTGGAGACGGCAGCTGTAATTACGTTTGCTGTAAAGGTAGAGATTGAATTATTCTGCCACGGTGGGTCGAGGAGAAATGAATCAGGAGAAAATTGGAGAGACGAGAAGGGGGCTGTTGTTAACACCTGCCTTGTCTCCGGTCTAGTGGAAGAGGGAGTTGTGTGTGTGTGTGTGAGGGGGGGCGTGTTTGACAGTGTTTCTGCTAAGCTGACTTGGGGAAAAGAGGTGAGGAGAGAACTGGTCAGAGGTTGTTAGAGGTTGATTTAGTGAGGGTGTTGGGCAAGTTGGATTTTTTTTCTTTCTCCCTCGCGGTCTCTTCTTCCACTTTCACAAAACAAAGAAGTGAGAGCATGGAGAGACCGGAGAATGAAGTTAGGAACAATACGGATCGGCCAGGGAAACTGGGGAAAATAATATCTTCTCTGAGATAAAACATACGTATCATCCAAAGTCAATAAAAGGTACGGGAGATGGCCTGAGTTTTCAGAAGTAACTTCAAAGACACACACACACAATTGCTGTGTTAAAAAAGTCAGAGGAGTTGTGTAGAGAAACAAAGGGAACTTTATTACTAACTAGTGCCTGGTGGTGTTTCACCTTCACTCTGAAGTAATTGGGTTTAACAACATGTGTTACTTGTCTGCTTATATATGTGTCAAGGCTTAAGGCGCCTGCATGGTAGGCCATACCCCCTTAAAAACCTTCTTGAGACGCTTGAGACGCTGTAGCAACAACACACCCTGTAACATTTCATCAAAATTCATCAATATATCAAGAAATCTGTAATAAATGTTAACTTTTTTGCAGATGAGATGTAAGTCAATTTTACATCTAGCTAATATGTTTGGTGCAGTTTTACATCTAGCTAAGATGTTTGGTGCAGTTTACATTTAGCCAAGATGTTTGGTGCAGTTTTACATCTAGCTCAGATGTTTGGTGCAGTTTTACATCTCGCTAAGATGTTTGGTGCAGTTTTACATCTAGCTCAGATGTTTGCAGTTTTACATCTAGCTAAGATGTTTGGTGCAGTTTTACATCTAGCTCAGATGTTTGGTGCAGTTTTACATCTAGCTAAGATGTTTGGTGCAGTTTTACATCTAGCTCAGATGTTTGGTGCAGTTTACATTTAGCTAAGATGTTTGGTGCAGTTTACATCTAGCTAAGATGTTTGGTGCAGTTTTACATCTAGCTCAGATGTTTGCAGTTTTACATCTAGCTAAGATGTTTGGTGCAGTTTTACATCTAGCTAAGATGTTTGGTGCAGTTTTACATCTAGCTAAGATGTTTGGTGCAGTTTTACATCTAGCTCAGATGTTTGGTGCAGTTTTACATCTAGCTAAGATGTTTGGTGCAGTTTTACATCTAGCTCAGATGTTTGGTGCAGTTTTACATCTAGCTAAGATGTTTGGTGCAGTTTACATTTAGCTAAGATGTTTGGTGCAGTTTACATTTAGCTAAGATGTTTGGTGCAGTTTTACATCTAGCTCAGATGTTTGGTGCAGTTTTACATCTCGCTAAGATGTTTGGTGCAGTTTTACATCTAGCTCAGATGTTTGGTGCAGTTTTACATCTCGCTAAGATGTTTGGTGCAGTTTTACATCTAGCTCAGATGTTTGGTGCAGTTTTACATCTAGCTCAGATGTTTGGTGCAGTTTTACATCTAGCTCAGATGTTTGGTGCAGTTTTACATTTAGCTAAGATGTTTGGTGCAGTTTTACATTTAGCTCAGATGTTTGGTGCAGTTTTACATCTAGCTAAGATGTTTGGTGCAGTTTTACATCTAGCTAAGATGTTTGGTGCAGTTTTCCATCTAGCTCAGATGTTTGGTGCAGTTTTACATCTCGCTAAGATGTTTGGTGCAGTTTTACATCTAGCTCAGATGTTTGGTGCAGTTTTACATCTCGCTAAGATGTTTGGTGCAGTTTTACATCTAGCTAAGATGTTTGGTGCAGTTTTACATCTAGCTCAGATGTTTGGTGCAGTTTTCATTTAGCTAAGATGTTTGGTGCAGTTTTACATCTAGCTCAGATGTTTGCAGTTTTACATCTAGCTAAGATGTTTGGTGCAGTTTTACATCTAGCTCAGATGTTTGGTGCAGTTTTACATCTAGCTCAGATGTTTGGTGCAGTTTTACATCTAGCTAAGATGTTTGGTGCAGTTTTACATCTAGCTCAGATGTTTGGTGCAGTTTTACATCTCGCTAAGATGTTTGGTGCAGTTTTACATCTAGCTCAGATGTTTGCAGTTTTACATCTAGCTAAGAAGTTTGGTGCAGTTTTACATCTAGCTCAGAGGTTTGGTGCAGTTTTACATCTAGCTCAGATGTTTGGTGCAGTTTTACATCTAGCTCAGATGTTTGGTGCAGTTTTACATCTAGCTCAGATGTTTGGTGCAGTTTTACATTTAGCTAAGAAGTTTGGTGCAGTTTTACATCTAGCTAAGATGTTTGGTGCAGTTTTACATCTAGCTCAGATGTTTGGTGCAGTTTTTCTCAAGTGAAAACTAGTCGTCTCTCATTGAATAGAGTCATTGAACACAGGTCACTTTAATAATGGTTACATTGTGTTTCACCCACTTTATTTGTATATACTGTATTCTAGTCGTGGCTCATCTCATATAACTTTTTTATTGCTAGGTATTAGACTGCTGGAGCTAGAAACACAATGTAATTGCATTCCTCTGAGATGTCCTATTACCATTACATACATTGTTGGATCCATTTACGTTTAATCTCTCACAATGAGAACGTTTCCCAAAGAGAATGAGGCATGGACAGTCTCCTTCTAAATACGAGTGGATCTCATCCTTCTAGCCATTTCTAAAGAAGTGAATGATGGTTGTGGTGTTCAGTTTGGTCAACGACGGTGCCCTATGTATTGCAATTAGCATATCAATAGGCCCGTCCTTCTCTATCTCTCTCTTTCTTTCGCTCCGTCTCGATTTATCTCTCTTCATTCATCCCCTCTCTCTTTCTTTCTCGCTCCGTTTCTCCGTCTCTCTCTCTCCCTCTCTTTCTTTCTTTCTCCCTCTCCCTCTCCCCATTCATCCTCACACATTCCCCTCATTCCTTTGTCTGTCTCTCCCTTGCTAGTCTGTTCCCTCCATCCCCTGGTTGGTCTTTTACGGTGGGTCCGATCAGAACCATTCAATGTCTCCCTGCTCTTTTATACCTCTTTTGTTATTGTAGTGATACGAGAGGAGAAACCCTGTACATTATTAATGAGCTTCCACCCCCTCTGACTCACAGCATGTTGCTGGGATGAGTTGCTCTGCTGTGTGAGTGTGTCTCTGTGCGTGTGCGAGTGTGTGCGTTTTCGCGCATGTATGTGTGTGCAACCAGCAAATGTTTATAAGGCAGCATGCAAATGTACCCCAGCTCTTACCAGCTGTTATCATAGTATGTCCAGCTATACCATAACATTATCCCACTGCGGTTCAGTTAATTGAAATGCAACGAGTCTTTCAGTTCTGGGATGGATGGTGGAGTGTATACAGTCCAATGGCAAACCATTAATATCAGTTGTTTTGACGCCTGGACTGTACGCAGTAGTGTGAGAGGTTATATGGGTTAGGGTGGAGGCAGGTCCTAAAGGAGAGAACACCTTCCAATTGTCTAACTGTACATCAAGGCTGCAAGCCGCCACCACCGCGGCTCACGTGCTGCAAATGAAACCTACAGTTACACAAGGCCAGTAGATAAAAGCTGCACTTATTCTATACAGCCATTCCCACAGCTTTGTACATAGCCTTTGAAATCCATAGCAGCAATGGGACAGGATTCTCCCTTCCTGACAGGAGAAGTGAATACAATAACTCCATGAAAGAAACAATCACTTGTAACAATGGATCCCTCCAGCGTTCTCAGAACTACCATTCATAACCTCTGTAGTATTTATTTTGGACTTTTGGAGTTCTCTGAGGTTTAGTAGGTCTCTGGTGTTGTATTAGTGTTTCTGGTGTGTGTTGTATTGTCTTACTGCTGTGTCGTTACTGTAGGCGCCTGAGCACAGGGTAAGTGGAATGATCCATAAGTGGTTATTGAATTCATCCAACTGTAAAAAAGAGAGGGTGAAACAGAGACTGTCTGTCTTTCTGCCCTCAGCGTGAGAGAAACAGAGACTGTCTCTCTGCCCTCCGTGTGAGAGAAACAGAGACTGTCTCTATGCCCTCCACATGAGAGAAACAGAGACTGTCTCTCTGCCATCCACATGAGAGACTCAGAGAAACATTAGTGGAACGCTGATAAGGAACCGAACAGTAACAGCTTCTCGGAAATGAAAAATCGCCAAACACTCTTAAATGTATTATTCTTGTTGCCCTCCATCAATGTATTGATTTTGATGCATTAGAGGAAGGAGGGAGAGAAAGAGAGAGAGACCAGAGAGAGAAGAGAACAAGTGAAATATGGATTGATTTGATGCCTTCGTGGAGTCTTTTTTTCTTAAAGTCCCTGTGGCTCTGTCCTTTCTCAGTATATGGGCCTAACCAGACCTCATTTAACCTATGGATCATGTCCACAAACCTAGAACTCCTCTGGCCTCATGACACTTAGCTGGATGGTAGTTAAGCAAATCCTTTCCATATGCAAAGCATTGGTGCTTGAATGTTCTGGGTTTTGGTCGCAGTAGGCAACTACCGCAAGTCTTGTGTAACGCTTTCACCAAAACACGCTGCTGATTATTTTACCGTTTATTCAGTTTCTCCGAGGTGTCTCTGTCTTTCTTGATTGCTCGCCCCCAGGGGGCGATGTACAGCCAAAGTAATATTGACTTGTTTCTTTAATTCGCCTATTAGCTGTCTCACAGTATTGACCAGTATAGCTTTGGTAAATAGCCCTAAATTGCTTGATTTAAAAACAGTTAAAGTGTGATGAATTGCTGTGGCTGGAGTGAAGTAATTTGTATTGGACATTTGATGCCAGACCAAGAAAATCACCAAATTACTTATATTGTAGTTAGCATCAGATGTTCCAAAAAATGTAAAGTGCATTTAAAACGTTCTTATTGTCAAGACATCAAAGGTGTAAGATTCTCAAAATGTTAAAGTTGGAACTCTTTGAACTTTTCGTTTTATGATGTCCAAGAATTAACCATAGAGTCAGAGGGGGGACATATAAAACATGCTTTGTATATATTTTGTGTGTCTGTTCCCACACATCCAATGTGTGTCTGTTCCCACACATCCAATGTGTGTCTGTTCCCACACATCCAATGTGTGTCTGTTCCCACACATCCAATGTGTGTCTGTTCCCACACATCCAATGTGTGTCTGTTCCCACACATCCAATGTGTGTCTGTTCCCACACATCCAATGTGTGTCTGTTCCCACACATCCAATGTGAGTCTGTTCCCACACATCCAATGTGTGTCTGTTCCCACACATCCAATGTGTGTCTGTTCCCACACATCCAATGTGTGTCTGTTCCCACACATCCAATGTGTGTCTGTTCCCACACATCCAATGTGTGTCTGTTCCCACACATCCAATGTGTGTCTGTTCCCACACATCCAATGTGTGTCTGTTCCCACACATCCAATGTGTGTCTGTTCCCACACATCCAATGTGTGTCTGTTCCCACACATCCAATGTGTGTCTGTTCCCACACCTCCAATGTGTATCTGTTCCCACACATCCAATGTGTGTCTGTTCCCACACCTCCAATGTGTGTCTGTTCCCACACATCCAATGTGTGTCTGTTCCCACACCTCCAATGTGTGTCTGTTCCCACACATCCAATGTGTGTCTGTTCCCACACATCCAAGGTGTATCTGTTCCCACACCTCCAATGTGTATCTGTTCCCACACCTCCAATGTGTGTCTGTTCCCACACATCCAATGTGTGTCTGTTCCCACACCTCCAATGTGTGTCTGTTCCCACACATCCAATGTGTGTCTGTTCCCACACATCCAATGTGTGTCTGTTCCCACACATCCAATGTGTGTCTGTTCCCACACATCCAATGTGTGTCTGTTCCCACACATCCAATGTGTGTCTGTTCCCACACCTCCAATGTGTGTCTGTTCCCACACATCCAATGTGTGTCTGTTCCCACACATCCAATGTGTGTCTGTTCCCACACATCCAATGTGTGTCTGTTCCCACACATCCAATGTGTGTCTGTTCCCACACATCCAATGTGTGTCTGTTCCCACACATCCAATGTGTGTCTGTTCCCACACCTCCAATGTGTGTCTGTTCCCACACATCCAATGTGTGTCTGTTCCCACACCTCCAATGTGTGTCTGTTCCCACACATCCAATGTGTGTCTGTTCCCACACATCCAAGGTGTATCTGTTCCCACACCTCCAATGTGTATCTGTTCCCACACCTCCAATGTGTGTCTGTTCCCACACCTCCAATGTGTGTCTGTTCCCACACATCCAATGCGTGTCTGTTCCCACACATCCAATGTGTGTCTGTTCCCACACCTCCAATGTGTATCTGTTCCCACACCTCCAATGTGTCTGTTCCCACACATCCAATGTGTGTCTGTTCCCACACCTCCAATGTGTGACTGTTCCCATACATCCAATGTGTGACTGTTCCCACACATCCAATGTGTGACTGTTCCCATACATCCAATGTGTGACTGTTCCCATACATCCAATGTGTGTCTGTTCCCACACCTCCAATGCGTGTCTGTTCCCACACATCCAATGTGTGTCTGTTCCCACACCTCCAATGTGTGACTGTTCCCATACATCCAATGTGTGACTGTTCCCATACATCCAATGTGTGTGCATTGGATTTCTGTCCTAGTTTGATGGGTTTTCCTTGTACCTCTTGAGTGGAGTCGACATTCGATTTTCTTCGGCTTCAGTAGCTGTAACTGTCAAGATAGGATCCTGTCGGACATGAATCTCCGGGTCCCATTACTTCACAACACCCTCCTCTGTCTTCTCTATCAGTGTGGCGTAATGAGAGAACAAACACACAACTAAATGAAGTTCCAGCCTGTCAAGTCAGAACTCACCCAGCCTCCTCTCTCAGCTGTAAAACAAAACAAGTAACAGGTCTGCGAAAGAAAGAATCCCAGACTGTAGCTTCCCTCTGTCAAGTCAGAACTCACCCATCAAAGTCCTTCTGATTTTACGGCACCACAAGGCAAATGAATCATTAATGCCAGGCACTCACTTATGCTTCTAGAAGGGTAATTACACCATCTGCTTTGGTTAAAAATAATCAATTGGCTCCACAAGTGACACACTCGGGCGAGACGGCATGACACTGCCCATTATGTTAGGTTGTCTTTAGCCTTTAGCGTCAAACAAGTGAGTGTGTGTGTGTGTGAGAGAGATTTGTCGGCTGCTGCTCACACTCATTTGGGTCATGTGGATGTTCCTTTCATTAAGGCTATTCCTTCCTGTGCGCCATTTATAATGACTCCTCTGTTGTGTTGCGAATATTAGGGACCCCGCCCCCGGGTGAATACAACCAACTGAAGAACAGTTCCCATCATAGCTTTGTCAGGCCTTTCATATTCAGTGGAAACTATCCTCACAGGATTCAAATTGCATCTGCTCTGTATAATTTACTATATCATTAATGTTGGCAGCAACATGCAGTATAGTAGTGAATACACAGGAGGTTGGTGGCACCTTAATTGGGGAGGACGGGCTCGTGGTAACGGCTGGAGCGGAATGGGTGGAATGGCATCAAATTGACGCCATTCCATTTGTTCAGTTCCAGCCATTCTAATGAGCCATCCTCCCCTCAGCAGCCTCCACTGGGCGGATATTTACCCTGGAATAAATGTGAAAGACAAAAGTTATAAATATGGTCGTGCCACTAAGTAAATGCAAGAAAAAGCCCTCTGGCAATAACATCATATTACAAACCATAAAAAGCACATAATGATGCACAATAAAAGTATCGCTCATGCATTATTCCTGGTCTCCAGGCCACTTTCCACTTTCTCTCCCAACCCTCTCCTCAGCCAGTAGCTTGTGTGTGTGCGCGTGCATATCTGCATGTATAATGTGTATTCATACATATGCGTGTGTGTGTGGAAGAAGGGTACTGAAGCTGTCCTTTGACGTTGAAAGAGGAGGGCAGGAGGGATGAGAAGGGGTCTGGATCATTCATCCTCATATTTATTTCTCTAATCCTCTCAGGGTCTGTGTGGCGCTGACAAGTTTCTACCCTCCTGCCCTCTGTTTCCACCAGCTCTATGTCTCCCTGTTCACTGGCTGGGCTGACAGCTGGGTCTGGGTTCTGGGTTCTGGGCACCACCTGCACTGAGACTGAGCAGGCCTAGCTCTGGATCAATGCCCTCTTCATACTCCCCCTGAATCAAAGCCTAATAGCCACACTGGGCCTTCTGAGCCTCTCTGTACTGACAACGCAATCATTTCTGGGTAAAAGAGTACGCTACAGGCCTATAGGGTACATTGCAGAAGCCAATGGTAATAAGCGTTGCTAAACTACTGAGTTGCATCACACAATGAGATGGACTTAATACAATATTAATACACAGTGTTTATCTTTTATTAAAGTGCTAAACAAAAATACTGAACACAAATAGAAACGCAACATGTAAAGTGCATAAAAAGACTTATTTCTCTCAAATGTTGGCAGATGTTTTTACACGTCCCTTTTAGTGAGCATTTCTCCTTTGCCAGGATAATCCATCCACCCGACAGGTGTGGCATATCAAGAAGCTGATTAACCAGCATTGCCATTACACAGGTGCACCTTGTGCTGGGGACAATAAAAGGCCACTAAAATATGCAGTTTTGTCAAACAACACAATGCCACAGATGTCTGAAGTCTTGAGGGAGCTTGCAATTGGCATGCTGACTGCAGGAATATCCACCAGTGCTGATGGAGAGAATTTAACATACATTTTTCTACCATAAGCGGCCTCCAACGTCATTTTAGAGAATTTGGCAGTACGTCCATCCGGCATCACAACCGCAGACTACGTGTAACCACGCCAGCCCAGGACCTCAACATCCCTGCAGGATTGTCTGAGACCAGCCACCCAGACAGCTGATGAAGCTGGGTTTGCACAACCAAAGAATTTCTGCACAAACTGTCAGAAACAGTCTCAGGGAAGCTCACCTGCGTGCTCGTCGTCCTCACCAGGGTCTTGACCTGACTGCAGTTTGGCGTTGTATCTGACTTCAGTGGGCAAATGTTCACCTTCGATGTCCACTGGCATGCCGGAGAAGTGTGCTCTTCACGGATTAATCCCAGTTTCAACTGTCCTGGGCAGATGACAGACAGCGTGTATGGCGTCGTGTGGGCGAGCGGTTTGATGGTGTCAACGTGAACATAGTGCCCCATGGTGGTGGGGTTATGGTATTGGCAGGCATAAGCTATGTAGTTATTAATGGCAATTTGAATGCACAGAGATACCGTGACAAGATCTTAAGGCCCATTGTCGTGCCATTCATCTGCTGCCATAAGCTTATGTTTCAGCATGATAATGCGCCACACAATTCCTGGAAGCTGAAAATGTCCCTGTTCTTCCATGGCCTGCATAATCACCAGACATGTCACCCATTGAGCATGTTTGGGATGCCCTGGATCGACGTGTATGACGGCATGTTCCAGTTCCCGCCAATATCCAGCAGCTTCGCACTGCCATTGTAGAGGAGTGGGACAACATTCCACAGGCCACAATCAACTGCCTGATCAACTCTATGCGAAGGAGATGTGTCTCGCTGCATGAATCAAATGGTGATCACACCAGATACTGACTGGTTTTCTAATCCACGCCCAAACATTTTTTTTTTTTAATGCATCTGTGACCAACGGATGCATGTCTGTTTTCCCAGTCATTTAAAATGGATACATTAGGGCCTAATGAATGTATTTCAATTGACTGATTTCCTTATATGAACTTTTGAAATTGTTGCACGTTGCATTTATTGTTGTTCAGTGTATTTTTAATTTCCATCAGGTTATGTACCTTCCTTTCCCTTCTACTTATCTGATCCCTTCAGAGGGAATATTATTCATGGTAAACAATGGCTTATGTATGGTGCCTGGCACTTCACAGCCAGCTGGTCTTAGACTGCTTCAACCATGTGAGCCACGGTGGCTTAGACATGCCACACAAACACACACACACACACACACACACACAACCTGCTTGGTCTAGATTGTTAGGACCTCTGTGGTAGCTATAGCGACGTATTGCTCGTCCGTCTCCTTTGTTTTCAATAAAGGTCAATTGAATACCTGCAGGGTCTTTTTCATGTATATAGATGAACGCAGTCCAGTTGTTTGTGCCGGGACTCTGCAATGAGTTGCCGGCCGCGGTAGACGTGTGTGCTCATTTGAACGCTCACGGTGAAAACATGCATGGAGAATAGGATCCACAAGTCGTTGGTGATGAATAGTTAATGTGTGTTTTTATGGAGATGGCTGGCTCTATGTACACCATTGGCATTCCTATTTCGCCGTGGTAATAGGCAACCTGATGCTGTGTGACTGTATTTATGTAATTATGGGGATGCCATTAAACAGTCTCACACCATGCTAATGGACTATGATATCACCATGAGGTGAAGATTAGATCCATGAAAGGAAGGAAGTGTGAAGTGCCTTGACGCAGGGGTATTGTTACTGGCAGCTGTTTTTATCATATATGGTACAATGCCTTCTATTTAAGGTCTGATCTATGACTTTTCTACGTAGAACATTCTATATTTTCGCAGTTAAGTTTCCCAGTTAAGGGAAAGCGCAAAGATGGGTAGAACAGTGCTATGCCAGTTTTAGCCATTTTATAAAGTTTGATCTATGAGACGTAAAAGTCATGTGGTATATTTCATTAATACAATTATAATAAGTTCAGAGCAGACAATAGTTAAAGGCAGTGAATTGAGGAGAGTAGAGCTCATTCCATTTGGGTTTTCCCCTGAATCAGACAGTCCTATTCCTCAGCTATAGCCCCTCGACCCCAGACGTCCTCCCTGAACATACATCTGTTCATCTTCTCATCTGAGAAGGAGAGAGAGAGAGAGACGGAGATGGAGACCGAGACGGCAAGAGTATGAATCTTTCAGCACATGGTGGGCAGAACACTGCTTCTCTGACCTGTGAGAGACTCCGCTGTGAGACAGATGGAGAGAACTAGGCAGAGATTGATAGAGGTAGCGGGAGAGATAAAGAGAGTGGGAGAAAGGCATAGATAACCCACTAAATCAGACAAGACCTCATTATCACCCCCTTCCATGTATGCACAATTTGGGTTTTAATGCATAGTTCTTCATGTCAAAAACTCTTGTGTCAATAATTTCCACACATTATTCAAAATGTGCATGTTTTAAGTCATTTGTGCAATCGCCTGCACCCAATGAATCTCCTCATGAAGGGTACTCCAATCAGGGCTCACGGATTGTGACATAGCTTGTTGACCACCAACCCCTACAGTATATCTACAAGTAGGCTGTTGACCATTAAAAAACCTGTACTGCGTACTTGAACAACAAATCCTGGACATGAATGGTTTACCTGTGACTACTTTCACCAGTATCTGTGGATGGTGTTACCGGCGAAGGGCAACGGAGGCTAAGCACGTCTCAGAATTACATTTATCCCAAATGAGCCGGTGATGGTTGATTATAATAGGC
Source organism: Oncorhynchus mykiss (assembly GCF_013265735.2). Lineage (NCBI taxonomy): Eukaryota > Metazoa > Chordata > Actinopteri > Salmoniformes > Salmonidae > Oncorhynchus > Oncorhynchus mykiss. The sequence continues at coordinate 64,991,060 of NC_048574.1, read as the reverse complement.
CTGTGGGTTTCAGTCGTGAGAGCGGAGAGATTCAATGATCCCCAGCCAGCCATTAGGGACCAAACCAGGCCTCACTATAACAATGTAATGGATGTTCATTTCTCTACCAAGGTGCGCACACACCTGCGCTCACTGCAGCAGGTTGGAGGGATCGCTTCGAGAGCAGAGGGCTCAGGCCGAATTCTAATTGCTATGCACATACCGGGAAAAAAATATGTTACACTGGATTCTCTCAAGTGTGGGCAGGCTTAGCTTGTGTGCTGGACATTCTTTAGCCTCCGGCTAAATTTTAGTTAGTCGAAAACGTAAGAACTTGAGTTGGGTGAAGCATTTTTTTTAGACAAAGAACTGCAGATACCTGCTATTTAAAGGGAGGTTACAGTGCGTCCAGAATGTGTTTTTGGGATGGAGCCAGGCGGTGAATGAAGTGAAGGTCATGGCCCAAATGAACGCCTGCGAGGATATCCTTTTGGAGAGAGATAGTTAGATAGGGAGATGGTTAGCCAAAGCAACATCATGCTGCCTCCGTCTTCTCCTCATAGTATACAGTGTCATTTACCTCCCCCTCCTCACACCCCTTCACAATGTTCTCTCACCTCATATCATTCCATTATCCCCCCCGGCATTCCCCTCGAATCGATCAAAAGAAAACGCCCTCCCTTGGTTAGAGGAGAGGGGGAAAATATGTCATGGGCTGTATCAATCAATCAAATGTATTTATAAAGCTCTTTTTACATCAGCAGATGACACAAAGTGTTTATAACAAAACCCAGCCTAAAACCCCAAACAGCAAGCAATGCAGATTTAGAAGCACGGTACCGAGGAAGAAACCAGGCTCTGAGGGATGGCCAGTCCTCTTCTAGCTGTGCTGGGCAAAGATTATAAGTGTACACGATCATTAAGGCCAGATTGTTCTTCAAGATGTTCAAATGTTCATAGATGACCAACAGGGTAAAATAATAATCACAGTGGTTGTAGATGGTGCAACAGGTCAGCAGCTCAGGAGTAAATGTTAGTTGCCGTTTAATAGCTAAGCATTCAGAGGTCGAGACAGCAGGTGTGGTAGAGAGAGAGGGAGAGTCGAAAACAGCAGGTCAAGGTAGCACATCCGGTGAGCAGGTCATGGTTCCAAAGGTGCAGGCAGAACAGTTGAAACTTGAGCAGCAGCATGACCAGGTGGACTTGGGACAGCCAGGAGTCATCAGGCCAGGTAGTCCTGAGGCATGGTCCTAGGGCTCAGGTCCTCCGGGATGGGAGAGAGGGAGAGCGGAAGAGAGAGAGAGAGAATTAGAGGGAGCACACTTAAATTCACACAGGACACCAGATAAGACAGGAGAATTACACCAGATATAACAGACTGACCCTAGCCCCCCTGCACATAGACTATTTCTACATAGTTACTGGAGGCTGAGACAGGGAGCGTCAGGGGACAATTTGGCCCCATCCGATGATAACCCCAGACAGGGCCAGCGATGCAGGGTAAAACCCCACCCACTTTGCCAAAGCACAGCCTCCACACCACTAGAGGGATATCAACAGACCACCAACTTACTACCCTGAGACAAGGCCTCCAGCTGTTTGGCTTGGCACCTAAAACCCCTCACAAACTTCTACAGATGCACAATTGAGAGCATCCTGTCAGACTGTATCACGGCAACTGCACCGCCCGTAACCGCAAGGCTCTCCAGAGGTTGGTGCGGTCTGCCCAACGTATCACCTGGGGCAAACTACCTGCCCTCCAGGACACCTACAGCACCCTATGTCACAGGAAGGCCAAAAAGATCATCAAGGACAACAACCACCCGAGCCACTGCCGGTTCACCCTGCTGTCATCCAGAAGGTGAGGTCAGTACAGATTCGAGGTCGACCGACTAATCGTAATGGCTGATTAATTAGGGCCGATTTCAAGTTTTCATAACAATCGGAAATCTGTATTTTTGGGCACCGATTTGCCGCTTAAAAAAAAATATATATATATATTTTTTACACCTTTATTTAATCTTTATTTAACTTGGCAAGTCAGTTAAGAACAAATTCTTATTTTCAATGACGGCCTAGAAACGGTGGGTTAACTGCCTCGTTCAGGGGCAGAACGACAGATTTTCACCTTGTCAGCTCGGGGATCTAATCTTGCAACCTTACAGTTAACTAGTCCAACACAATAACGACCTGCCTCTCTCGTTGCACTCCACAAGGACTGCCTGTTACGCAAATGCAGTAAGCCAGGGTAAGTTTCTAGCTAGCATTAAACTTATCTTATAAAAAAACAATCAATCATAATCACTAGTTAACTACACATGGTTGATGATATTACTAGATATTATCTAGCGTGTCCTGCGTTGCATATAATCTGACTGAGCATGCAAGTATCTAAGTATCTGATTGAGCGGTGGTAGGCAGAAGCAGGCGCGTAAACATTCATTCAAACAGCTCTCTCGTGCGTTTTGCCAGCAGGACTTCGTTGTGCATCAAGCATTGCGCTGTTTATGACTTCAAGCCTATCAACTCCCGAGATGAGGCTGGTGTAACCGATGTGAAATGGCTGGCTAGTTAGCGCGCGCTAATAGCGTTTCAAACTTCACTCGCTCTGAGGTGGTTGTTTCCTTTGCTCTGCATGGGTAACCCTGCTTCGATGTGGTGGCTGTTGTCGTTGTGTTGCTGGTTCGAGCCCAGGGAGGAGCGAGGAGAGGGACGGAAGCTATACTGTTACACTGGCAATACTAAAGTGACTATAAGAACATCCAATAGTCAACGGTTAATTAAATACAAATGGTATAGAGGGAAATAGTCCTATAATTCCTATATTAACTACAACCTAAAACTTCTTACCTGGGAATATTGAAGACTCATGTTAAAAGGAACCACCAGCTTTCATATGTTCTCATGTTCTGAGCAAGGAACTGAAACGTTAGCTTTCTTACATAGCACATATTGCACTTTTACGTTCTTCTCCAACACTTTGTTTTTGCATTATTTAAACCACATTGAACATGTTTCATTATTTACTTGAGGCTAAATTGATTTTATTTATGTATTATATTAAGTTAAAATAAGTGTTCATTCAGTATTGTTGTAATTGTCATTATTACAAATAAAATAAAATAAATTGTCCGATTAATCGGTATCGGCTTTTTCGGTCCTCCAATAATCGGTATCGGTATCGGCTTTGAAAAATCATAATCGGTCGACCTCTAGTACAGATGCATCAAAGCTTGGACCGAGACACAGCTTCTATCTCAAGGCCATCAGACTGTTAAATAGCCATCACCAGCACATTAGAGGCTGCTGCCTATATACATAGACTTTAATAGATGGAACACTAGTCACTTTAATAATGTTTACATAGCTTGCATTACTCATCTCATATGTATATACTGTATTCCATACTATTGTACTGTATCTTAGTCTATGCCGCTCTGACATTGCTCCATATATTTATCTTTTCTTAATTCAATTCCTTGACTTATATTTGTGTGTATTGAGTGTATGTTGTGAAATTGTTAGATATTACTTGTTAGATATTACTGCACTGTCCGAGCTAGAAACACAAGCATTTACTACACCCGCAATAACATCTGATAAACACGTGTATGTGACAAATAAAGTTTGATTTATTTGATTTGAATAGCCCAGGAAGAGCTCCTACACCGCACGAGCTCTACGGTGGCGCAAGAAAGGACAGGAAGATCACGTCAGTTACTCAACCCACTCAAGTCGAGTATAGCTCCTCCTAGGGATGAGCACTAGTAAGCCAGTGATTCAGTCCCCGTAATAGGGTCAGAGGCAGAGAATCCCAGTGGAGAGAGGGGAGCCGACCAGGCAGAGACAGCAAGGGTGGTTGGTCATTGAAGTGCCTTGCCGTTCAGCTTCGCACCCCTGGGCCAGACTGCACTCAATCATAGGACCTACTGAAGAGATGAGTCTTTAGTAAAAATGTAAAGGTCGAGAACGTATCTGTGTCTCTCACCTAGACAGGCAGACCATTCCATAAAAAGCTAGCTCTATTGTAGAAAGCCCTGCCTCCAGCTGTTTGCTTAGAAATTCTAGGGACAATTGGGAGGCCTGTGTCTTGTGACCGTAGCGTACGTGTAGGTATGTACGGCAGGACCAAATCGGAGAGACAGGTAAGAGGAAGTCTATGTAATGCTTGTAGGTTAGCAGTAAAACCTTGAAATCAGCCCTAGCCTTAGCAGGAATCCAGTGTAGAGAGGCTAGCACTGGAGTAATATGATCGATTCTGGCAGCTGTATGTAGCACTAACTGATATTTATTTAGTGATTTATCCAGGTAGCCAGAGAGTAGAGCATTGCAGTAGTCTAATCTAGAAGAGGCTTTATTACTGCCACTTTTAGGGAGTTTGGTACACATCCTGAGGATAGGGAGACGTTTATTATGTTCAACATAGGAGAGCCAAGCACAGGAAGTAGCTCTTTCAGTAGTTTAGCTGGAATAGGGTCCAGTATGCAGCTAGAAGGTTTAGAGGCCATGACTATTTTTGTGAATGTGTCGAGAGATACAGGATTAAAAAACTTGAGTGTCTGTATTGATCCTAGGTCCTGGTATTTCTGTGCAGACTCAGGACAACTGTGTTATGGAGAAATACACAGATTCAAAGAGGTGTCTGTAATATGCTTTCTGATTTTTTATTTTATTTTATTTCACCTTTATTTAACCAGGTAGGCTAGTTGAGAACAAGTTCTCATTTACAACTGCGACCTGGTCAAGATAAAGCATAGCAGTGTGAACAGACAACAACACAGAGTTACACATGGAGTAAACAATAAACAAGTCAATAACACAGTAGAAAAAAGAAAAAAAGAGTCTATATGCATTGTGTGCAAAAGGCATGAGGAGGTAGGCAAATAATTACAATTTAGCAGGTTAACACTGGAATGATAAATGATCAGATGGTCATGTGCAGGTAGAGATACTGGTGTGCAAAAGAGCAGAAAAGTAAATAAATAAAAACAGTATAGGGATGAGGTAGGTAAAATGGGTGGGCTATTTACCGATGGACTATGTACTGCTGCAGCGATCGGTTAGCTGCTCAGATAGCAGATGTTTAAAGTTGGTGAGGGAGATAAAAGTCTCCAACTTCAGAGATTTTTGCAATTCGTTCCAATCACAGGCAGCAGAGAACTGGAAGGAAAGGTGGCCAAATGGGGTGTTGGCTTTAGGGATGATCAGTGAGATACACCTGCTGGAGCGCGTGCTACGGGTGGGTGTTGCCATCGTGACCAGTGAACTGAGATAAGGTGAAGCTTTACCTAGCATGGACTTGTAGATGACCTGGAGCCAGTGGGTCTGGCGACGAATATGTAGTGAGGACCAGCCGACTAGAGCATACAGGTCGCAGTGGTGGGTGGTATAAGGTGCTTTAGTAACAAAACGGATGGCACTGTGATAAACTGCATCCAGTTTGCTGAGTAGAGTAATGGAAGCTATTTTGTAGATTACATCGACGAAGTCGAGGATAGGTAGGATAGTCAGTTTTACTAGGGTAAGTTTGGCGGCATGAGTGAAGGAGGCTTTGTTGCGGAATAGAAAGCCGACTCTAGATTTGATTTTAGATTGGAGATGTTTGATATGAGTCTGGAAGGAGAGTTTACAGTCTAGCCAGACACCTAGGTACTTATAGATGTTCACATATTCTAGGTCGGAACCATCCAGGGTAGTGATGCTAGTCGGGCGTACGGGTGCAGGCAGCGAACGGTTGAAAAGCATGCATTTGGTTGTACTAGCGTTTAAGAGCAGTTGGAGGCCACGGAAGGAGTGTTGTATGGCATTGAAGCTCGTTTGGAGATTAGATAGCACAGTGTCCAAGGAAGGGCCAGAAGTATACAGAATGGTGTCGTCTGCGTAGAGGTGGATCAGGGAATCGCCCGCAGCAAGAGCAACATCATTGATATATACAGAGAAAAGAGTCGGCCCGAGAATTTAACCCTGTGGCACCCCCATAGAGACTGCCAGAGGACCGGACCACATGCCCTCCGATTTGACACACTGAACTCTGTCTGCAAAGTAGTTGGTGAACCAGGCAAGGCAGTCATTAGAAAAACCGAGGCTACTGAGTCTGCCGATAAGAATATGGTGATTGACAGAGTCGAAAGCCTTGGACAGGTCGATGAAGACGGCTGCACAGTACTGTCTTTTATCGATGGCGGTTATGATATCGTTTAGTACCTTGAGCGTGGCTGAGGTGCACCCGTGACCGGCTCGGAAACCAGATTGCACAGCGGAGAAGGTACGGTGGGATTCGAGATGGTCAGTGATCTGTTTGTTGACTAGGCTTTCGAAGACCTTAGATAGGCAGGGCAGGATGGATATAGGTCTGTAACAGTTTGAGTCCAGGGTGTCTCCCCCTTTGAAGAGGGGGATGACTGCGGCAGCTTTCCAATCCTTGGGGATCTCAGACGATATGAAAAAGAGGTTGAACAGGCTGGTAATAGGGGTTGCGACAATGGTGGCGGATAGTTTCAGAAATAGAGGGTCCAGATTGTCAAGACCAGCTGTTTTGTACGGATCCAGGTTTTGCAGCTCTTTCAGAACATCTGCTATCTGGATTTGGGTAAAGGAGAAGCTGGGGAGGCTTGGGCGAGTAGCTGCGGGGGGGGGGGGGGGGCTGTTGGCCGAGGTTGGAGTAGTCAGGAGGAAGGCATGGCCAGCCATTGAGAAATGCTTGTTGAAGTTTTCGATTATCATGGATTTATCAGTGGTGACCGTGTTACCTAGCCTCAGTGCAGTGGGCAGCTGGGAGGAGGTGCTCTTGTTCTCCATGGACTTTACAGTGTCCCAGAACTTTTTGGAGTTAGTGCTACAGGATGCAAATTTCTGCTTGAAAAAGCTGGCTGCGTGTATTGGTTCCTGACTTTCCTGAACAGTTGCATATCGCGGGGACTATTCGATGCTATTGCAGTCCGCCACAGGATGTTTTTGTGCTGGTCGAGGGCAGTCCGGTCTGGAGTGAACCAAGGGCTATATCTGTTCTTAGTTCTGCATTTTTTGAACGGAGCAGGCTTATCTAAGATGGTGAGGAAGTTACTTTTAAAGAATGACCAGGCATTCTCAACTGACGGGATGATGATCATGATCTCTTCCTAGAAGTTAATGAATTCATCACTGTTGAAGTGAAAGCCATCCTCTCTTGGGGAATGCTACATTTTAGTTAGCTTTGCGACAGTAAAAAAAAATGTTTGGGGGGGGGATTGTTCTTATTGCCCTCAATTAGGTTGGGAAAGTAGGCTGATGGAGCAGCAGTGAGGACTCTTCGATATTGCACAGTCAGAAGACTTTTATTTTGGTGGAGCGCCATTTCCATTCCAGCTTACTTCAGGGCTCGGGTATTTTTTATACACCAGGGAGCTGATTTCTTGTTTTAGACTGCGTCTAGGGTATTATTCAAGGTTATATTTAGATCCTCAATTAGGCGATTAACTGATTTTTCTACTCTGACGTCCTTGGGTAGGTATAGGGAGTCTGAAAGGACATCTAGGAATCTTTGGGTTGTCCAAGAATTTATAGCGATGCTTTTGAAAAACCTTGGTTGGGGGCTGAGCAGATTATTTGTTGCAATTGCAAATGTAAAAGATGGTGGTCCGATAGTCCAGGATTATGAGGAAAAACATTTAGATCCACAATATTTTTTCCACGGGACTAAACTAGATCCAGGGTATGACTATATGATCTCAGCATGCTTCCTCCCTCGTCACTGCACTGGCCTCAAAGCTCTATATGATTTATTTGACCTCTTATATTGAGGTCATAGCGGGGAGAGCAACTCATTTTGTTTACTTTAATACTTTGTCTCAAAATAGTTTAGTAATTTTCTCAATTTCAATCAACATAATCGCCATAACACGTTAAGATCAAGCAGCAAAGCCTGAACAATACTGTTGTGTTTGAGTGCCGAGTAACCTGAAACAGCAAGGTTTGAACTGTATCAAATGGTATGGTAAAACTACTTGGATTGACCCTGATGCGTGTGGCTGATGCTATAACAGATTGGTGTTGGTGAATGATATGAGACACAGGTGCAGTGTAGTTCCACTCAAGTCAAGCCCATCAGAGGGTTGGAGTGTCAGTCAGACTGATGTACTGTATGTCAACTTTCAGTTGTTTTATTAACAGTTTGAGGGAATCGAGGCTTCTTCAATCGGTCTCTCACTCCATCCTTCCTTCTTCATGGGTGTTCGGGAGCCCTGATCCTCTCGGCTTTCCGAAAGGATACGGACCGTGTCTCGGCGTCTCCACCGTCATGTTCTCAGAATGTCACGCTCGCCTGAACAGAAGGGCCTCACGGTTCAACTGGCGCCTGCCCCACGAACAAGGGATAAGGGAGAGAGAGACCGAGAGAGAGGGAGAGAGAACTGACTGCCTTACTCTCTCTCTCTCTCTCTCTCTCTCTCTCTCTCACTCCCTCTCTCTCGCTCTCTCTCTCTCTCTCTTTCCGCTGGCCGTTGTCTTATTGGTCACTCTAACAGGGAAAAGAATTGGAAAAGAGAACTCATAGAGTGGGATAGGTCCTACGGTACATTTCTCCTGTTAAATTCAGTCCCGGGTCTGCGCTAGCCGTTCTCACTCCACTCTCCGGCTGCGGTATATCCATCAGCGGGGGTAATGGAAGAGAGTTGAGCAGTGGACGGAAAACATTGGCAATCTCTGTACGACCTCATCGCTTTTTGACAAGGTACACAGAGTCACTTTATGGTGCCATAAAACAAGACTACGAGAGAGAAAGATTGACAGAGAGAGAGTGAGAGAAAGAGAGCAAGACAGCGAGAGAGAACAAGAGAGAGGGAGGGAGGTGATTATCTGACAGTTACCAGTGTGCCCCAGCCTTGACGTTATTAAAGTTCTACAAGGACTGTTATTTACTGAGCCTTAGCTGTTCCAGTGTCTGCGTCTCCAAAATGGCACCCTCTTCCCTACATAATGCACTACTTTTGACCAGAGTCCTGGGCTCTGGTAAAAATGTAGTGCACTATATAGGGAATAGGGTGCAGTTTGGGATGTAGCCTCGTCTGGCCTCGTCTGTGACTGACTGATCATTATACGTCCACAGATATTCCATCTCCCTCCTGTGTGAATGAGTAATACATTGTGTTCACGTTACATGGGTGAGAGGTTGACACTGCATGTCCTTATAATACACCTCAGTGGTAATGAAACACATTGTCCTCATATAACTGAAATGAATTGTCTTTATACAGGTGTCGTGTCTTACTTTGACCAGTATTGTCGCACCTGTAAAATAATCCTGCAGCAACAGGATTTCAATGGGTGATCACGTTGCCATGGGAAACAATTTTGTAAGGGTTGATACCCTTTTCCTTTTGGGCAAATCCAATCTGAAATTAAGTGGAAATTACAAACTTGAAAAGCCTATTAAAACTTTGAATACACTACAACTTTGCATTTCCTGCGGCGCACCCTCTCTGAGTGGGCTAGCCTATATACACTGCTCAAAAAAATAAAGGGAACACTAAAATAACACATCCTAGATCTGAATGAATGAAATATTCTTATTGAATACTTTTTTCATTACATAGTTGAATGTGCTGACAACAAAATCACACAAAAATTATCAATGGAATTCAAATGTATCAACCCATGGAGGTCTGGATTTGGAGTCACACTCAAAATTAAAGTGGAAAACCACACTACAGGCTGATCCAACTTTGATGTAATGTCCTTAAAACAAGTCAAAATGAGGCCCAGTAGTGTGTGTGGCCTCCACGTGCCTGTATGACCTCCCTACAACGCCTGGGCATGCTCCTGATGAGGTGGCGGATGGTCTCCTGAGGGATCTCCTCCCAGACCTGGACTAAAGCATCCGCCAACTCTTGGACAGTCTGTGGTGGATGGGACGAGACACCCCTTGACCTTTTCCACATTTTGTTGCTATAGCCTAAATAAACATTTTATTAAATTGAGCATTTTTGTCACTGGCCTTCACACAATACCCCATAATTTCAAAGTGGAATTATGTATTTTGACATTTTTGGCAAATGAATTACAAATGGAAAGCTGAAATGTCTTGAGGCAATAAGTATTCAACCCCATTATGGAAAGCCTAAAGCTACATTATGTACATTTTGGGGGCGACCCTACCAAATTCACATATAAAAGTGAGTTATAGATGTGTCATTCTCCTTGAAAGCAAGTCTAAGAAGGAGTATATATGCTCTATGTGAGCTATTTCTATGCTTCCCCGTTCTGAAGTTTCAGTTTTGTTTCAAACAGTTTCAAACAGCTGAAAATTCTATATTTTGGGGTTTAGAAAATATATTTCACAGCAGTTTAGATTGTACAATGAATCTCTATACTGTACATTGCTTGTTTGCCAAATACACTAAAAAGAGGCGATCTATTAGCAACCAGGAAATGGCAGAGCGATTTCTACATATTGCACCTTCAACAAGTCACATAAGTTGCATGGACTCACTCTGTGTGCATTAATAGTGTTTCACATGATTTTTGAATGACTTCCTCATCTCTGTACCCCACACATACAATTATCTGTAAGGTCCCTCAGTCGAGCAGAGAATTTCAAACACAGATTTAACTACAAAGAGCTTGGAGGTTTTCCAATGCCTCACAAAGAAGGGCACCTATTGGTACATGGTTAAAAATAAAAAAGCAGACATTAAATATCCGTTTGAGCATGGCGAAGTTATTAATTACACTTTAGACGGTGTATCAATACACCCAGTCACTTTGAAGATACAGGCGTCCTTCCTAACTCAGTTGCCGGAGAGGAAGGAAACCGCTCAGGGATTTCACCAATGGTGACTTTAAAACAATTACAGACTTTAATGGCAGTGATAGGAGAAAACTGAGGATGGCTCAACAACATCGTAGTTACTCCACAATACTAACCTAATTGACAGAGTGAAAAGAAAGAACCTGTACAGAATAAAAAATATTCAAAAATGCATCCCGTTTGCATGTTAAACAAAATAATTAATTCCTTCACTCACTTTTGTCCTGAATACAATGTGTTGTGTTTGGGGTAAATCCACTACAACACGTTACTGAGTACCACTCTCCATATTTTCAAGAATAGTGGTGGCTGCATTATATTCTGGGAATACTTCTAATCGTTAAGGACTGGGGAGTTTATCCAGGATAAAAAATCAATAGAATGGAGCTAAGCACAGAAAGAAATCCTAGAGGAATAGTACCTGATTCAGTCTGCTTTCCACCAGACACTGGGAGATTAATTTACCTTTCAGCTGGGCAATAACCTAAAACACAAGGCCAAATCGACACTGGAGTTGCTTACCAAGAAGACAGTGAATGTTCCTGAGTGGCCGAGTTACAGTTTTGACTTAAATCTACCTGAAAATCTATGGCAAGACCTGAAATTGGTTGTCTAGCAATGATCAATAACCAATTTGACAGAGCTTGAAGAATTCTGAAAGAATAATGGGCAAGTGTTGCACAATCCAGGTCTGGAAAGCTCTTAGAGACTTACCCAGAAAGGCTCTGTGATCGCTGCCACAGGTGATTCTCACATGTATTGACTCAGGGGTGTGGACACTTATGTAAATTCCATTTTCAGTAAATGTGCAAAAATGTCTAAACAAGTTTTCACTGTGATTATGAGGTATTGAATGTAGATGGGTGTGAAAAATACATTTAACCCATTTTGCTGCAACACAACAAAATGTGGGAAAAGTCAAGGGGTATGAATACTTTCTGTATGTTATGCCGGATATTTAGGTTGACATTGTTCTTATAATACACCTCAGCATTAATGCAACACATTGTCCTTACATCACCCCTCTGTGAATGGTGTCTATACATCATTGTCTTGTTCACACCTGTTTACGTATGACAAGTATATTGTTGTCCTCGATGTTTAGCCCTTTTACAGTGTATGAGAGAGATGGACTATACTGTACCAACAGTTAACTAGTGTTTCCTATATAAGTAGGTGCATTTCAGTTATAGTGTACAGTGTCATCATTGCTGATGGCGGGCATATTTTGGCAGCATAGCAAAAGTATCTGAAGTGTTCAGCAGAAGATTAAGGAGAGTTGCCAGATGTGCGACAGTTGATTTGTTCAAAAACAGTTCATTCAATTGTGTTCCATTTCTTGGTAAGCATAATAGTTTTTTTTTTACATTCACATGTACCCACAATGAGTTAACAACTCTGCTTACTTGCCTTATAATGTTTTGAAAAAACTGGCAGTTATAAATTGCCAGATTTTAGCCAGTATCTTTATAAACACGGCACTCTCCGTTCCCTATAAATCTCACACAGGCTTCAATCGCTCCTGCCTCTGCACCATGTCTGTTGTATTTTACATTATTATCCCCGCGCTGACCCAATCTCTCCGCGTCAATTATATCAAATTAGATGCCATTAAAAATTGTATATTTGACGGCACTGCCTGAGCGCTGTTCAAACTGTTTCTATGGAGACCGACAGCTTGGAACGTGCTGTCACTAGTAGTGAGGCAATTGCTAGGCTTGCCGTTCCATTCTTTCTATTGTGCTTTCGTAGTAGAAAACTGACAATAGTTGCAGCACCTCAAAAAGTGGCTCATAAACAACCAATCTCTTTATGGTTCACCATTGCATGTACTATAGAGCCACAGATGACTCTATGTGGACAATGAATGTGAAATATTTTGCCCAGCAGTCTCAATCACAAACACCCTTTGACCTTCTGAAGGTGTTTTTCTCTCTCTCTCTCTCTCTCTCTCTCTCTCTCTCTCTCTCTCTCTCTCTCTCTCTCTCTCTCTCTCTCTCTATCTCTCTCTCTCTCTCTCTCTCTCTATCTCTCTCTCTCTCTCTCTCTCTCTCTCTCTCTCTATCTATCTATCTATCTATCTATCTATCTATCTATCTATCTATCTATCTATCTATCTATCTATCTATCTATCTATCTATCTATCTATCTATCTATCTATCTATCTATCTATCTATCTATCTATCTATCTATCTATCTATCTATCTATCTATATGCATTTATACGGAGACTTGATTACACACAGGTGGATTGCATTTATCATCATTAGTCATTTAGGTCAACATTGGATCATTCAGAGATCCTCACTGAACTTCTGGAGAGAGTTTGCTGCACAGAAAGTAAAGGGGCTGAATAATTTTGCGCGCCCAATTTTTCAGTTTTTGATTTGTTAAAAAAGTTTGAAATATCCAATACATGTCGTTCCACTTCATGATTGTGTCCCACTTGTTGTTGATTCTTCACAAAAAAATACAGTTTTGTATCTTTATGTTTGAAGCCTGAAATGTGGCAAAAGGTTGCAAAGTTCAAGGGGGCCGAATACTTTCGCAAGGCACTGTGTGTATATATATATATATATATATATATATATATATCCTCTTTATTTCCTTATTAAACTGGTGGCTGTGTAGGTAACCTGGCGACGGCCTTGCCACTGTAAACCGGTAGAGGGGTAGATCTGGCCACCGGCCCAATGCAGCCATGCTGGTACAGAGGCTTTTCTGCCAAGGGGACAGGAGGGCCAGGGGATGAGGACAAAATACCCCAGTGAGACTGTTTAACAGGACTGGTGGCCCAGCTGTTACTGAGTCAATACCAGCATACATCACACAGGCCAGACCACAGCTTCATCTAGTATGGTTGGGATATTGTGACTGATGAAACATATAGGTGCCTTGTGTGATTGACCTTGACAGTCAGCAACTTACACTGAGTGTACAAAACATTCTTTCCATGACATAGACCAGGTGAATCCAGGTGAACAATATGATCCCTTATAGAGGAGGAGACAGGTTAAATAAGGATTTTTGTGTGCCATTCAGAGGGTGAATGGGCAAGACAAAACATTTGTCCAACATCTGTACAAACAATAGTACGCAAGTATAACCACCATGGGACCACGCAGCCGTCATTCCGCTCAGGAAGGAGATAAACGTACTTTGGTGCGAAAGTGCAAATAAATCCCAGAACCACAGCAAAGGACCTTGTGAAGGTGCTGGAGGAAACAGGTACAAAAGTATCTATATCCGCAGTAAAACAAGTCCTATATCGACATAACCTGAAAGGCCGCTCAGCAAGGAAGAAGCCACTGCTCCAAAACCGCCATAAAAAAGCCAGACTACGGTTTGTAACTGCACATGGGGTCAAAGATCGTACTTTTTGGAGAAATGTCCTCTGGTCTGATGAAACAAAAATATAACTATTTGGCCATAATGACCATCGTTATGTTTGGAGGAAAAGGGGGAGGATTGCAAGCCGAAGAGCACCATACCAACTGTGAAGCACGGGGGTGGCAGCATCATGTTGTGGGGGTGCTTTGCTTCAGGAGGGACTGGTGCACTTCACAAAATAGATGGCATCATGAGGCAGAAAAATGATATGGATATATTGAAGCAACATCTCAAGACATCAGTCAGGAAGTTAAAGCTTGGTTGCAAATGGGTCTTCAAGTAAACTTCCAAAGTTGTGGCGAAATGGCTTAAGGACAACAAAGTCAAGGTATTGGAGTGGCCATCACAAAGCCCCAACCTTAATCCTATAGAAAATGTGTGGGCAGAACTGAAAAAGCGTGTGCGAGCAAGGAGGCCTACAGACCTGACTCAGTTACACCAGCTCTGTCAGGAAGAATGGGCCAAAATTCACCCAACTTATTGTGGAAAGCTTGTGGAAGGCAACCCAAAACCTTTGACCCAAGTTAAATAAATTCTAATTGAGTGTATGTAAACTTCTGACCCACTGAGAATGTGATGAAAGAAATAAAAGCTGAAATAAATCAATCACTCTCTCTACTATTATTCTGACATTTCACATTCTTGAAATAAAGTGGTAATCCTAACTGACCTAAGACAGGGAATTTTTACTCGTATTAAATGTCAGGAGTTGTGAAAAACTGAGTTTAAATGTACTTGGCTAAGGTGTATGTAAACTTTCAACTGTACTTCCATATTCATACCCATGATAAACATGAAAAAGGGTACTTTATGGGAAACTCGAACATTGAAAACATTTCAGAAGTGTTGTTTATCTGGCAAAGAATAGGGGGTTTGAAATGATGCAGACAATTACATTGATACAAACCACAATCTATCTAAACTTCTGCGTTTATTTTCAGCAAACTTAACAGGTGTAAATATTTGTATGAATATAACAAGATTCAACAACTGAGACATAAACTGGAAGTTCCACAGACATGTGACTAACATAAATGGAATAATGTGTCCCTGAACAAAGGGGAGGTCCAAATCAAAAGTAACAGTCAGTATCTGGTGTGGCCACCAGCTGCATTAAGTATTGAAGTGCATTTCCTCCTCATGGACTGCACCAGATTTGCCACTACTTGCTGTGAGATGTTACCCCACTCTTCCACCAAGGCACGTGCAAGTTCCTGGGGGGAATGGCCCTAGCCTTCACTCTCAGATCCAACAGGTCCCAGATGTGCTCAATGGGATTGAGATCCGGGCTCTTCACTGGCCATGGCAGAACACTGACATACCTGTCTTGCAGGAAATCACGCACAGAACGAGCAGTATGGCTGGTGGCATTGTCATGCTGGAGGGTCATGTCAGGATGAGCTTGCAGGAAGGGTACCACATGAGGGAGGAGGATATCTTCCCTGTAACGCACAGCGTTGACATTCCCTGCAATGACAACAAGCTCAGTCCGATGGTGCTGTGACACACCGCCCCAGACCAAGACGGACCCTCCACCTCCAAATCGATCCCACTCCAGAGTACAGGCCTCGGTGTAATGCTCATTCCTACGACGATAAACGCGAATCCGACCATCACCCCTGGTGAGACAAAACCGCGACTCGTCAGTGAAGAACACTTTTTGCCAGTCCTGTCTGGTCCAGCAACGGTGGGCTTGTGTCCACAGGCAATGATGTTGCTGAGGGACCTGCCTTACAACAGGCCTACAAGCCCCCAGTCTAGCCTCTCTCAGCCTATTGCAGACAGTCTGAGCACTGATGGAGAGATTTTGCATTCCTGGTGTATCTCGGGCAGTTGTTGTTGCCATCCTATAGCTGCCTTGCAGGTGTGATGTTCGGATGTACCGATCCTGTGCAGGTGTTGTTACACGTGGTCTGTCACTGCGAGGACGATCAGCTGTCCATCCTGCCTCCCTGTAGCGCTGTCTTAGGCGTCTCACAGTACGGACATTGCAATTTATTGCCTTGGCCACATCTGCAGTCCTCATGCCTCCTTGCAGCATGCCTAAGGCACGTTCACACAGATGAGCAGTGACCCTGGGCATCTTTCTTTTGGTGTTTTTCAGAGTCAGTAGAAAGGCCTCTTTAGTGTCCTAAGTCTTCATAACTGTGACCCTAATTGCCTACCGTCTGTAAGCTGTTAGTGTCTTAACGACCATTCTACAGGTGCATGTTCATTAATTGTTTATGGTTCATTGAACAAGCATGGGAAACAGTGTTTAAACCCTTTACAATGAAGATCTGTGAAGTTACTTGGATTTTTACGCATTATCTTTGAAAGACAGAAAAAGGGACGTTTCTTTTTTTGCTGAGTTTACAATATTAAAGCTGATTCAACCCCTAAAAAAAATTTAATTATAAAAATTATAAAAAGCTATTGAATACAATTCACTTGTGTTGTTGATATCTGGCTGAGTAAGCAGCATACGTTTGTATGCCTTGACAAACTGGCATCTGGCATTTAAGCCTCTCGGAGATGGCACTCCGGGTGCGTGGTGGCAAATGTGAGTGGTCAGCGAACCCAGTATGTGTCACATCAACGCCCACACTGAAAATAGCGTCTCCATCTTTTATTTACAACAGCGTGCAGGGACCGCCCCCTGCCCCGCAACCCTGACATGATAATTGTCACTCCAGCTAGTGTCCCGATGGATTCGTTGGAGTGGGACCTTTCACGGATGTCACCTCTGGAAGATACAGTCCCCCCCACCACCCACCTCTCTTTTTTACTCCTTGCATCTCCCCCTTCAGTGGTCAAATAGTCTCCTCTGCAATTAACAGGGTTGTGTTTCCACCTTTTGTGCTCCTGTGTTGGCCTTTGTGTATTCCATGTATGCTAATTAATGCACTATACCAATTGATGCGCTGATTTTGAAGGGATGCAGTGTTGTCACTTGATGAGAGAAAAGTTTACTTCCTGTTTTTGTGTTGTGATTTCTAGAAAGGTTTTTTTTTCTTTACGGATTTTTCTTTTTTCTTCGTAGATTGCAGAAGATGCATTGCAATGTTACATTTACAATAATTTTTTCAATTTGATATTATTTTTTGTTATCTTTCTTATTTCTTTCTTATCTTTCTTCTTTCTTCTTCTTTCTTAGGAAATGCAAAGGGAATTTCCATAAATGTCCAGTCAAGTACCTATTTTCCATCAATTGATACATATGAAATGACAGATCTATACTGAACAGAAATATAAACAAAACATGTAACAATAACAATTAATGAGTTACAGTACATATAAGGAAATCAATCAATTGAAATAAATAAATTAGGCCATAATCTATGGATTTCACAGGACTGGGTAGGGGCACAACTCAGAATGAGTTTTTCTCCACAAAAGGGCTTTATTACAGACAGAAATACTCCTCAGTTTCATCATCTGTCCGGGTGCCTTGTTTCCAGGTGAAGAAGCCGGATGTGGAGGTCCTGGGCTGGCGTGGTTGCACGTGGTCTGGCGTGGTTACACGTGGTCTGGCGTGGTTACACGTGGTCTGTGGCCAAATTCTCTAAAACGATGTTGGACGCAGTTTATGGTAGAGAAATGAACATTCAATTCCCTGGCAACAGCTCTGGTGGACATTCCTGCAGTCAGCATGCCAGTTGCACGCCTCCTCAAAACATGAGACATCTTTGGTATTGTGTTGTGTGACAAACCTGCACATTTTAGAGTGGCCTTTTATTGTCCCCGGCACAAGGTTCACCTGTTTAATGACAACGCTGTTTATTATTATCTTGGCAAAGGACAAATGTTTACTAACAGGGATGTAAACAAATTTGTGCACAACATTTGAGAGAATAGTATTTTTGTGCGTATGGAACATTTCTGGGTTTATTTCAACTCATGAAACATGGGACCAACACTTTACATTTTGCCTTTATATTTTTGTTCATTATATAAATTATCAATGATATTATATAATATACACAACCTAATCTGGGTAAAATATTTTCCCATTATGTTACTCAGATGGTTGGATCACCACACACACACACACACACACACACACAGTGCCTTTGGAGTATTCAGTATTCAGACCACTTGACTTTTTCCACATTTTGTTAGGTTACAGACTTATTCTAAAATGTATTAAATAAAAACATTTCCTTGTAAATCTACACACAATACCCCATAATGACAAAGCAAAAACAGGTTTTTAGAAATATAAAACTGAAATATCACATTTCCATAAGTATTCAGACCCTTTACTCAGTACTTTGATGAGGCACCTCTCAAGCTCTGTCTGGTTGGATGTGGAGCTTTGCTGCACAACTATTTTCAGTTGACTCCAGAGATGGGTTCAAGTCCAGACTTTGGCTGGGCCACTCAAAGACATTCAGAAACCTGTCCCGAAGCCAATCCTGAATTGTCTTGGCTGTGTGCTTAGGGTCGTTGTCCTATTTGAATGTGAACCTTCGCCCCAGTCTGAGGTCCTGAGTGCTCTGGAGCAGGTTTTCATCAAGGATCTCTGTGTACTTTGCTCTGTTCATCTTTCCTTCGATCCTGACTAGTCTCCCAGTTCGTGCCTCTGAAAAACATCTCCACAGCAGGATCCTGCCACCACCATGCTTCACCGTAGGGATGGTATTGGCTAGGTGATGAGCGGTGCCAGGTTTCCTCCAGAGGTGACATTTGGCATTCAGGCCAAAGAGTTCAATATTGGTTTCATCAGAAAAGAGAATCTTGTTTCTCATGGTCTGAGAGTCCTTTAGGTGCCTTTCGGCAAACTCCAAGCTGGCTGTCATGTGCCTTTTACTGAGGTGTGGCTTACATCTGACCACTCCATCATAAAGGCCTGATTGGTAGAGTGCTGCAGAGCTGGTTGTCATTCTGGAAGGTCCTCCCATCTCCACAGAGGAACTCTGGAGCTCTGTCAGATTGACCATCAGGTTCTTGGTCACCTCCCTGACCAAGGCCCTTCTCCCCCGATGGCTCAGTTTGGCCAGGCGGCCAACTCTAGGAAGAGTCTTGGTGGTTCCAAACGCCTTCCATTTAAGAATGATGGAGATCACTGTGTTCTTGGGGACCTTCAATGCTGCAGAAATGTTTTGGTACCCTTCCCCAAATATGTGCCTCGACACAATCTTGTCACAATTCCTTCGACTTCATGGCTTGGTTTTTGCTCCGACATGCACTGACAAATGTGGGACCTTATATAGACAGGTGTGTGCCTTTCCAAACATATAAAATCAATTGAATTTTCTACAGGTGGACTCCAATAAAGTTATAGAAACATCTCAAGGATGATCAATGTAAACAGGATGCACCTGAGCTCAATTTTGTGTCTCACAGAAAGGGGTCTGAACACTTATGTAAATGAGGTATTTCAGTTTTTTATGTTTCGTACATTTCCCCAAAATTCTAAAAACCTGTTTTAGCTTTGTCATTATGGGGTATTGTGTGTAGATTGATGAGGAACATTTTTTACGTTATCCATTTTAGAACAAGGCTGTAACGTAACAAAATGTGGAAAAAGGTGAAGGGGTCTTAATACTTTCCGAATGCACTATATTCTGTCCTACACAGCCACCTCTTATTGACCGTATCAGCACGATATGATAGCACAGAATGTAAAGGCCCTCCAGGCATTCCTCTGAAACAAACACTGGTAATATGAAACAATAGTGAATGTATTATATGAATGGACGAAACAATACCCCTCATTTCATAAATATACATAAATAAAATAAATAAGCAAAAACTTTGTTGTATTTGTTAGCCCGAGGCATCTTGCTGTCCTATAGTGAAATAGTGCTGAAAAATATCTAAATATGCTCGAACAATATTGTTTCTGTCAGTGGGGAGTGAGTTTACCCCCAAGGTAAACTACACTTCCTAACAAGTCCATATACGCTTTATACACTTGACCATTGGCAGGGTTCTCAAAGGATGTCCTGATCACGGTCCATGGTGGTATGTGTAGCCTAGGATCTTAAAACCTGCCCATGTCCTTGTCAGAAACACATTGACATGCAGAATAATGATCTGATTCAGAGTGCCCACAAATGCTCCCGGGGAACCACAACCGGGTACCGAATTTATTAATGAAAACGCTCATATATAGAGACTTATAGATGTTTTTCTACACTTCCTACATGGAAAAAGTTACTTGCGTTTTTACTGCACTGCTAAATGGAGAATTCCCCTATAGCTATGTTTGTAGTTTATCACATCGTTATTATACATACACTGCGGTGTTCCTCTTCTGACTCTACAGAGGCTTTTACAGCCTCTCTGATGCTTGCCTGTTTGCAATGCATGGGGCCCATAACCTTGATGCACTTCATATTAATTGAAGGGTCCTGCTGCATTCAGTTTAAAGGTGACCAACCTTGGTGCAAATCAACTCTTTTCATATCTGATCTCCTGCTTTCGTGTTCCCCAGAGCCGCTACACGCGCCGCTTAATTGAATTTCTGAGCCCGTTTCTTTTCAGCGTGCCGAGCGGATATTGAAGTGCATGTAATTGTAATTTTAGCATGCACCACTTGTGCGCTTCGCTCGCGTAAGCTCTTTTAGGATGAGAAGCGAGAGAACGAGAGGCACCTGCAGTACACTGCAGTATTCAGGCTTGGGCGACTGGAACACACCACACCGTACACTGCAGTATTCAGGCTTGGGCGACTGGAACACACCACACCGTACATTGCAGTATTCAGGCTCGGGCGACTGGAACACACCACACCGTACACTGCAGTATTCAGGATCGGGCGACTGGAACACACCACACCGTACACTGCAGTATTCAGGCTCGGGCGACTGGAACACACCACACCGTACACTGCAGTATTCAGGCTCGGGCGACTGGAACACACCACACCGTACACTGCAGTATTCAGGCTAGGGCGACTGGAACACACCACACTGTACACTGCAGTATTCAGGCTCGGGCGACTGGAACACACCACACCATACACTGCAGTATTCAGGCTCGGCGACTGGAACACAACACACCACACACTGCAGTATTCAGGCTAGGGCGACTGGAACACACCACACTGTACACTGCAGTATTCAGGCTCGGGCGACTGGAACACACCACACCATACACTGCAGTATTCAGGCTCGGCGACTGGAACACACCACACCGTACACTGCAGTATTCAGGCTCGGGCGACTGGAACACACCACACCGTACACTGCAGTATTCAGGATCGGGCGACTGGAACACACCACACCGTACACTGCAGTATTCAGGCTCGGGCGACTGGAACACACCACACCGTACACTGCAGTATTCAGGCTCGGGCGACTGGAACACACCACACCGTACACTGCAGTATTCAGGCTCGGGCGACTGGAACACACCACACCGTACACTGCAGTATTCAGGCTCGGGCGACTGGAACACACCACACCGTACACTACAGACCTAGTCCTGGGGAAATACCTAAGTTGATTGCACTCAAATTAAATTCCAGACACAGGGGAAAATGGGGAAGATGGGCGACACCTGTAGGGGTGGTGGAGACAAGCACAAAGACAGGTGAAACAGATCAGGGCGTGACAAAATATAACTATTGTAAAATAGACCGTAAAATGAATATACTATGTATAAGCTGGAAGTGGAAGGCTTTAGCATTGTTGTTCACTAGTTTACTCCAATTAGGGGAGGGGTGATAGGGTTAGAAAAGTAATAAAGGAAAATATATTTAAAAAATAGGTGTATATACAGTGCCTTGCGAAAGTATTCGGCCCCCTTGAACTTTGCAACCTTTTGCCACATTTCAGGCTTCAAACATAAAGATATAAAACTGTAATTTTTTGTGAAGAATCAACAACAAGTGGGACACAATCATGAAGTGGAACGACATTTATTGGATATTTCAAACTTTTTTAACAAATTAAAAACTGAAAGATTGGGCGTGCAAAATTATTCAGCCCCTTTACTTTCAGTGCAGCAAACTCTCTCCAGAAGTTCAGTGAGGATCTCTGAATGATCCAATGTTGACCTAAATGACTATTGATGATAAATACAATCCACCTGTGTGTAATCAAGTCTCCGTATAAATGCACCTGCACTGTGATAGTCTCAGAGGTCCGTTAAAAGCGCAGAGAGCATCATGAAGAACAAGGAACACACCAGGCAGGTCCGAGATACTGTTGTGAAGAAGTTTAAAGCCGGATTTGGATACAAAAAGATTTCCCAAGCTTTAAACATCCCAAGGAGCACTGTGCAAGCGATAATATTGAAATGGAAGGAGTATCAGACCACTGCAAATCTACCAAGACCTGGCCGTCCCTCTAAACTTTCAGCTCATACAAGGAGAAGACTGATCAGAGATGCAGCCAAGAGGCCCATGATCACTCTGGATGAACTGCAGAGATCTACAGCTGAGGTGGGAGACTCTGTCCATAGGACAACAATCAGTCGTATATTGCACAAATCTGGCCTTTATGGAAGAGTGGCAAGAAGAAAGCCATTTCTTAAAGATATCCATAAAAAGTGTTGTTTAAAGTTTGCCACAAGCCACCTGGGAGACACACCAAACATGTGGAAGAAGGTGCTCTGGTCAGATGAAACCAAAATTGAACTTTTTGGCAACAATGCAAAACGTTATGTTTGGCGTAAAAGCAACACAGCTGAACACACCATCCCCACTGTCAAACATGGTGGTGGCAGCATCATGGTTTGGGCCTGCTTTTCTTCAGCAGGGACAGGGAAGATGGTTAAAACTGATGGGAAGATGGATGGAGCCAAATACAGGACCATTCTGGAAGAAAACCTGATGGAGTCTGCGAAAGACCTGAGACTGGGACAGAGATTTGTCTTCCAACAAGACAATGATCCAAAACATAAAGCAAAATCTACAATGGAATGGTTCAAAAATAAACATATCCAGGTGTTAGAATGGCCAAGTCAAAGTCCAGACCTGAATCCAATCGAGAATCTGTGGAAAGAACTGAAAACTGCTGTTCACAAATGCTCTCCATCCAACCTCACTGAGCTCGAGCTGTTTTGCAAGGAGGAATGGGAAAACATTTCAGTCTCTCGATGTGCAAAACTGATAGAGACATACTCCAAGCGACTTACAGCTGTAATCGCAGCAAAAGGTGGCGCTACAAAGTATTAACTTAAGGGGGCTGAATAATTTTGCACGCCCAATTTTTCAGTTTTTGATTTGTTAAAAAAGTTTGAAATATCCAATAAATGTCGTTCCACTTCATGATTGTGTCCCACTTGTTGTTGATTCTTCACAAAAAAAATACAGTTTTATATCTTTATGTTTGAAGCCTGAAATGTGGCAAAAGGTCGCAAAGTTCAAGGGGGCCGAATACTTTTGCAAGGCACTGTATATGTATACGTATTTTTATGTATGTATGTGTATATGTTTGTATGTATGCGTATG
Organism: Oncorhynchus mykiss; assembly: GCF_013265735.2. Taxonomy (NCBI): domain Eukaryota; kingdom Metazoa; phylum Chordata; class Actinopteri; order Salmoniformes; family Salmonidae; genus Oncorhynchus; species Oncorhynchus mykiss. Next base: position 64,967,524 of record NC_048574.1, on the reverse strand, counting down.
TATATATATATACATTTATTTGCTGAAAATTAACACAGTTGACAGTGATACAACGTTTCTTTTTTTGCTGAGTTTATTTGTTACTTTATTGCTTTTTTTGTGTTTTCTTTCTTATAACTGCATTGTTGGTTAAGTGCTTGTAAGTAAGCATTTCCCTGTATTTTTATTGGCCAGTTTGAGATATGGCTTTTTCTTTGCAACTCTGCCTAGAAGGCCAGCATCCCGGAGTCGCCTCTTCACTGTTGACGTTGAGACTGTGAGGCCCCGTCGAAGAGAATGGGGGTGCTCGGTCCTCATTTTCCTGTAGTCCACAATCATCTCCTTAAGGGTGAAAGTAGCCTGTAGTAAGTTTTAGTAACTTAATTATAGTAGTCTGAATTATTATGGTGGATGGAACTGCACAGGTAGCCTCCTTTTTTAAAAAGTGATTTGTTTGACAGTCAGATGAAAACCTCATCACCAACACCCATTATAGTTGAAAATGAGCCTGCGCAGACCACAAAAACAACAGTAAATGGGATAATATGTTTACATGCCAAAGTATCATGTCTAAGATCAGCATATCCCAGGCAACTTATCTGGGTTTCTAATAACCGGGATACAAGCCTTTTGGGGTTATTGTTAAAAGGATATGATTTTTATATGTGTCAACTCAAAAACAGAATAGTTGAGTATCCCAAGTAATAATGGAAAATTGGTGTGCATGTAAACGTGGTCATTGACCTGTGGTTTAGGCAATATGGTTTGTTAGTGGATATCTGAATGTCTCGCTGTCACATGGCCAAACTGCATCTCTGGGTTTTTCTCTTAGCAAATCCTCGTCTCAAAGTCAGTCATCTACCCCATTGAACTACCACAGAAATCCTCAAAATCCTAATCTGAAAAGTCTGCTGCCCTGGGTGTTGAATCGCTAACCTAAATTATTGATTGCGTTTATAGATTTCCTCCACACTCCATTCACTACTACTACTGCTACTACTCCTCGTAGAAGAATAACGGTCACTGAGGGAATCCTTTGCTTTATATTCTGCTCTAATACGAAATTAGCTTCCATTAGATACCGCCAGAGGACCGAGCTCTTTCTTTCTTTCTCTCTCTCTCTCACTCACACACACACACACACACACACACACACACACACGATCACACACTCTAACACGCAAGCACACACACACTAACACACAGGCACACTCTAACAAGCTACTCATCCAGTGTGTTTAAAGAGGCCCATTTATAAAACGGGAGAACAGAGCTGACACAGTTGTCATGCCGTATATAAGTGCAAAGTCTTTATACTGCTGCTTCTCCTGCTAGTTGTTCTCTGTGTTTTATCATCTCAAGGATGACTAGTTGTTAAATACCTCCCACAGACCAGGAAGCAATGAAATCTAGGAATGATATAACATGACTATTACATTTTGACATAACTAGGAATGCCATAACATTTTGACATAACTAGGAATACAATAACATTTTGACATAACTAGGTATACAATAACATTTTGACGTAACTAGGAATACAATAACATTTTGACATAACTAGGAATGCTATAACATTTTGACATAACTAGGAATACCATAACATTTTGACATAACTAGGAATACCATAACATTTTGACATAACTAGGAATACCATAACATTTTGACATAACTAGGAATGCTATAACATTTTGACATAACTAGGAATACAATAACATTTTGACATAACTAGGAATACAATAACATTTTGACATAACTAGGAATACCATAACATTTTGGCTTAACTAGGAATACCATAACATTTTGGCTTAACTAGGAATACCATAACATTTTGACATAACTAGGAATACCATAAAATTTTGGCTTAACTAGGAATACCATAACATTTTGGCAATGCTAGGAAGTCTAACACATTATGTTTTTACTCCGACAGCTTGTGCTCCTGCCTCTCTCTAGTACTGTGTTTCAGATCTGGTCTCTCACAGGTTGGCAACATGTTTCTGCTCATGTCTGTTAATGTTTTATTTAGGTATTAAACAATTCCTGGCCGTGCGGACCATTGGTTTTTTGCTTGTGAATTGATCACTTTTGGTAGCCTTTGTTGAATTGATCACTTTTGGTAGCCTTTTTTGAATTGATCACTTTTGGTAGCCTTTTTTGAATTGATCACTTTTGGTAGCCTTTTTTGAATTGATCACTTTTGGTAGCCTTTTTTGAATTGATCACTTTTGGTAGCCTTTTTTGAATTTGGTAGCCTTTTTTGAATTTTGAATTGTTCTTCACATCATATGAGACTTACACCCATGAAACCCATGTGTAGTCTGTCATTCTTAGTCATCTCCCTCCTACAATTTACTGAGACCCTGATCATAATTACGTAAACGAATAGCATGATTTTGAACTGAGATTGGCTGTGAAAGCCGGCCATCTGTTGTCATGGCCTTAATTATTAGTTTGTAATTTGCTCCCATTAACGTTCTCTACCTAATCCATTAATTACAATCTCCATTAGCATGTAAATGAGAATAGAGCTAATAATTAAATTAATCTATTTGAAGCCTTAATAGAATGACCTCTGGCTGCAGCTTTCATGGCTCAACCTACAATAGAAGGAAATGGAGTGATGTGACATGAGGAATTAATGTGGTTTCACTGAGTTTGATAGAAATAGGGAATGAGAGTTCCATTTTAGGGGCTGGTTTTGAAGTTTCTGGTTGATTTCAGTTGATTTTGACTCAACGTCATCATTGCATTGCATGTGCAAGAAGTTATTACCTGTAGCATTTATCTCAACATTTTGCACAGGTTCTCTCTCTCTCTCTCTCTCTCTCTCTCTCTCTCTCTCGCTCTCTCTCGCTCTCTCTCGCTCTCTCGCTCTGGTCTTTAGCCGTGGTGGTAGCAGTACACAGTAAGCGGCTCGTTCGGTACAGTGGGAGAGTGGGCCTCTTAAGGCTCTGCAGGGAGCTGCCGTGCCAGCATGGCTCAGTAATGAGAAAAGTCCTCTTCTCTCCAGACTAATGCTCATAAACACTAATGACTGTGAACCCTGTCACCCCCCGACCGCCTCCCTCCTTTCATCCCTTTATTTCTCTGTCACTCCCTGCCTCGGTCTCTCCCTCAATCCCTTTTTCCTTCCTTCCCTCGCATCCTCCAATCCATCCCTTCATCCCTAATTCCCTACCCCCTTGATGGGAACTGTTCATCCCTCTACCTTCGCTTGGTGGCAGAGAGGGGCATTAACCATTCTGGCTATCCCCCTATCATTTTTTCCTCGATGGGGCCATAGGCAGAAGATGAGGACAGAAATATGGTCTGGCTAGGTTTTGGCCTGACCTGTTCCCCTGCCTTGACCATGCACAAGTGACCACCCAGCAGTGAGAACTCGTGTAAATCCCATTACTAAGGAGAGACTGGGGGGAAACCCCAGATAATGAGGTTACCCTCTGAGAAATTTAAGCCACCAGCTGCCAGCCAGAGAGAGGAAAGCACTTTGGAGTAAAAGTCAATGTGTCACTAAGAGACTTTTAATGGCCCCGGCTGTTCTGCTATTCCGTTAGCTAGCAATAGGACTTAGCTGTCTGTTCTGCTATTCCGTTAGCTAGCAATAGGACTTAGCTGTCTGTTCTGCTATTCCGTTAGCTAGCAATAGGACTTAGCTGTCTGTTCTGCTATTCCGTTAGCTAGCAATAGGACTTAGCTGTCTGTTCTGCTATTCCGTTAGCTAGCAATAGGACTTAGCTGTCTGTTCTGCTATTCCGTTAGCTAGCAATAGGACTTAGCTGTCTGTTCTGCTATTCCGTTAGCTAGCAATAGGACTTAGCTGTCTGTTCTGCTATTCCGTTAGCTAGCAATAGGACTTATCTGTCTGTTCTGCTGTACCGTTAGCTAGCAATAGGACTTATCTGTCTGTTCTGCTGTACCGTTAGCTAGCAATAGGACTTATCTGTCTGTTCTGCTGTTCCATTAGCTAGCAATATGACTTATCTGTCTGTTCTGCTGTTCCATTAGCTAGCAATATGACTTATCTGTACATTCTACTGTACCGTTAGCTAGCAATAGGACTTATCTGTCTGTTCTGCTGTACCGTTAGCTAGCAATAGGACTTATCTGTCTGTTCTGCTGTACCGTTAGCTAGCAATAGGACTTATCTGTCTGTTCTGCTGTACCGTTAGCTAGCAATAGGACTTATCTGTCTGTCCTGCTGTTCCGTTAGCTAGCAATAGGACTTAGCTGTCTGTCGCCCATTCGTTGGCCAGTGGAGGGAAATGGGAATTGCACAACGTTATTATACCATATACCATTACTGCCAAAGAGTTTGATTGGTTAATGTGGTATGCCTCCAAATGCGTCCCTGTGTGGCACTGTACTGACTGTTGCGTTGTCACCGCAGTGCGACAACGTCCCTTCTCTGTGTCAAAACAGATGTCACTGGGACACAGTGGCATTGTTAGGGCCCTCGACGCACGCGCGCGCACACACACACCCTCGACCCCTTCTCATGATTTTAACTACCACTGCATACTAGCTCCTTGGCTTTCTCTCCTGCCTCTACAACCTCCGGGGAAATCAGTGTAGAGTCAAAGGTTAATTATTCAACCAGAGTTAGGATGCCGTTCGAGGCATTTTCAAGATTACACCGAAGACCAGGGTTAGGTTATGATCTGTTTGGCTTTTGGTTGGGGTGAATGAGATTTGCTGCTTGTGTAAAATACTTTCTGATTACATAATGTAGTATAATGATTGGTTGTAGTACAATGGATTTGAGAACCAATGATGTGTACTGGCTGCAGCGCTATATAGCAGCAGGATACAGTGCATTCGGAAAGTATTCAGACCACTTGCCTTTTTCCAAAAACATTTACGTTACAGCCCCCCCATCAATCTACACACAATACTGCATAATAACAAAGTAAAAACAGATATTTTTTTTGCAAAGGTATTATATATTTTTTAAATACCTTATTTACATAAGTATTCCGACCCTTTGCTATCAGACTTGAAAATTGATCTCAGGTGCATCCTGTTTCTTTGAGATGTTTCTACAACTTGATTTGAGTCCACCTGTGGTAAATTCAATTGAATGCACATGATTTGGAAAGGCACACAGCTGTCTATATAAGGTTCCACAGTTGACAGTGCATGTCAGATGAGGTCGAAGGAATTGTCCGTAGAGCTCCGAGACAGCATTGTGTCGAGGCACAGATCTGGGGAAGGGTATCAAAAAATGTCTGCAGCATTGAAGGTCCCCAAGAACAGTGTCCTCCATCATTTTAAAATGGAAGAAGTTTAGGCCCATCAGGACTCTTCCTAGAGCTGACCGCCTGGCCAAACTGAGCAATCGAGAGAAAGCGCTTTGGTCAGGGAGGTGACCGATAACCCAATGGTTACTCTGGCAGAGCTCTAGAGTTCCTTTGTGGAGATGGGAGAACCTTCCAGAAGGACAACCATCTCGGCAGCACTCCACCAATCAGGTCTTTAGTGGTAGAGTGGCCAGATGGAAGCCACTCCTCAGTAAAAGGCACATGGCAGCACGCTTGGAGTTTGCCAAAAGGAACCTAAAGGACTCTCAGACCATGAGAAACAAGATTCTCTTGTCTGATGAAACCAAGATTGAACTCTTTGGCCTGAATGCCAAGCGTCACGTCTGGTGGAAACCTGTCACCGTCCCTATGGTGAAGCACGGTGGTTGCAGCATCATGCTGTGGGGATGTTTTTCAGTGGCACGGACTGGGAGACTAGTCAGGATCGAGGGGAAAAAAATACAGAGGTCCTTGATGAAAACCTGCTCCAGAGTGCTCAGGACCTCAGACTGGGGCGAAGGTTCACCTTCCAACAGGACAACGACTCTAAGCACACAGCAAAGACAAAGCAAGATTGGCTTCCGGACAGGTCTCTGAATGTCTTGAGTGGCCCAGCCAGAATCTGGACTTGAACCTGGCCGGACATCTTTGGAGAGGACCTGAAAATAACTGTGGAGTGATGCTCCCCATCCAACCTGACAGACATTATTTGAAAGGATCTGCAGAGAAGAATGGGAGAAACTCCCCAAATCCAGGTGTACCAAGCTTGTAGAGTCATACCCAAGAAGACTTGAGGCTGTAATCGCTGCCAAAGGTGTTCAACAAAGTACTGAGTAAAGGGTCTGAATACTTATGCAAATGTGATATTTCAGTTGTTGTTTTTTTTATACATAAGCACAAATGTCTAAACCTGTTTTTGCTTTGTCATTATGGGTCATTGTGTGTAGATTGATGAGGGGGGGAAACGATGTAATACATTTTAGAATAAGGCTGTAACGTAACAAAATGTGGAAAAAGTCGATGGGTCTAAATACTGTATGTGTTGGTTTATCTCCAATATAAAACATTCACAGTTTGCTTGTGGCAGGGATTTCATTATTGGGATGCTTGGGTAGGATTTGCATATCTTTGCTGTTGCACAATGTATACAGGCAGGCTGAAGTAATCCTTTTCTTGGGATGCATCTGCTCTGCAGTATGTCTGGGCTTGAGGAACACGGCCAGGCTCAACCAACAGGTGTGATCACCTGCTGCTGACAGGAATTGGAAGCACAGGCCTGCATGGCGGCTGGAGTGTGTGCACACATAAACACACACACACACGCACACAAGCATGCTGAGGCAAACACACACACACACACTCTCATAAATAGCATCACATCCTCCTTCAATCCTTTCACTAAACCAGCAGCCAATGATTAGGGAGTTATACCGACCCAGCATGACCTGAAATCACAGGGAGAATATATCATACATATGATGAACAGGGAGAAAAAAAAGAGCACAAATTGCCCACAGGCGCGTAAAATGAAACCGTGCCGCCACAGGTGCCAGAATAATAATATGAAGCTGAGGCGGAGAGTCACGGACTAATGCTTAGCTCACCCGAACCTGCACCAGAAAGGTCGAGGCAGAACATCAGCACACACACACACAGTATCTCAGCTTAACGAGGAGGTGAAGCTCATCCACACAATTTGTGTAAACAAGTTACCTACATAAATAAATGATCATTAGGGAGGGATGGATGGGAGAGAGCAAGGGATGGGAGATGGCGAGGGATGGGAGGGAGGGATGGGAGAGGGCGAGGCAGAAATGGGATAGAGGGAGGGGAGAGAGAGGAGGATATCTGCAGCTAGGTTTTTTTTCTTCCAAAGGTGCACTGCTTCTTTGCCCCATGCATTATGAAGGCTGAATGGATTGTGTGCTACTCCTCTCTGTGAGCGAGGTAGACTAGGCCTGCATACTGCTGAATGTGAACAGTGGTGTGATCAGATAAAAAATTATAGTAGAGGAGAAAAGGGAGAGACTTTCAAATAAGGCACAGAGAACTGCTATAGATACAAGACAAGTGTAGCAATGACTTCCGGGGGCTGAAGTCATCAACTCTTGCTGGTCAAAAGTAGTGCACTATGAAGGGAAGAGCGTTCCATTTTAGACACATATTTGGGACGGTAGCGAGGGATTAGAGTCACGAGAGGCAGAGTGGCTGATTGTCTGGCTAATTAGCATTAACAGCACTTCATACCTGTTCAGATCAGAAAGGTTAGAAGGATGGGAGGGGAGGGGGATTTATTAGTGGGATGTGTCATATACACACGCACACACATGCTGACACATGCATACTGTACACACACACACACACACACGCACACACACACACCAAGCACACATTTCTCATATTCAGTATTAAGAGAGGGAGGGACAGAGCCCTCTCATATGACAATGAAATCCAATCATATCCTAAGTAGTGCTCCTCTACAACCAAAGTCAATGAGGGGAAACAGGGAAGGAAGCAGAAATCGGTCTCCACATGCAATACTTATCCCCAATTGAATATGTGCCTACCCCCATTGATTTAAAGCATGGACATACCCATTGCAGTACACCGTATATTCACACTCTAACTTCTATCAGGATTTGGATGTTCAATAGGCACTTACAGTAGGGATGGGCACTTACAGAGAGCAGCGAGGTCTCACTCTGTGCTGAAATATATTTGCAGCTCCTCCTTATTGAACCAAGTCATTCTATTATATTGCCCCTGTAATAACCTGCACTGCTGGTTTGATTGGACTGTTTTTGGACACAGCGAGAGTCCCCGTCCCCTCCATATTCTAATGGCCCCTCTGTTACGACCCTGTCGTCAGGTTTATCTACAGAGCAGTCGGGGGCCTGTGGTCTCTGTTAGTTCCTCTTGGAGTGTGTGTGTGTGTGTGTGTGTGCCTGCGTGTGTGAGTGGATTTGAATGATTGTGTTTATCATGGTTGTTCCGGGGCCATTCAGGGGCCCGTGGCTGGGAGACGGGGCCCTCTGGGTATCAGGATAACTGTTAGCGATGTACTGGAGTGATGTCATTGATCACATCAGATCCCTATAGACACAGATTGGCTATGAATGAAAGGACAAAGGCTACGTCTGAAATTCCCTATATTGTGCACTACTTTTGACTATGGGCCCTGGTCAAAAGTAGTGCACTAACTATTCAGGGATAGGGTGCCATTTCAGATGCAGCCAGAGAGAGTGCACTGTCAAGAGAGAGCGCACTTGTGGGTTGACTTCTAACATAAAAAACAGCTGAGGGTACAATGACCTGTGGTCGCTGTGGTGGAGCGTCAAAGCTATTTACTGCCTGGACTAGTTTTTAAATTGATTTCTAATTTAAATGTTACCCCCTTTTCGTGGTATCCAATTGTTAGTAATTACTATCTTGTCTCATCGCTACAACTCCCGTACGGGCTCGGGAGAGACGAAGGTCGAAAGCCATGCGTCCTCCGATACACAACCCAACCAAGCCGCACTGCTTAACACAGCGCACATCCAACCCGGAAGCCAGCCGCACCAATGTGTCGGAGGAAACACTGTGCACCTGGCAACCTTTGTTAACGACAAGGATATCCCTACCGGCCAAACCCTCCTTAACCCGGACGACGCTAGGCCAATTGTGCGTCGCCCCACGGACCTCCCGGTCAAGGCCGGCTGCGACAGAGCCTGGGCGCGAACCCAGAGTCTCTGGTGGCACAGCTAGCGCTGGGGGACACATTTAAAAACAAATTTAATTCACATCAAATTCTTGGTAATTATCAGGACACCAAAGCAGCTGTGGTCTGGTTGTACTGAACATCATTTAATTATTACATTCTTGAAGATGACATTCATGAAATGACTTTCTTGAAAGTGTCTATATTTCCTGTGTCTTGCATCACAAAGTAGATTGCCTTTGACTTCTTCCTGCCTGTCTGACATGGCGAAATGCTGAGAAAAGGTTGTTGAATTGACATTGTGTCAGGAAGAGCTCTCATGTCCACTCTAGAGACCATCCAGTGTGTGAGAAATATCCCTCCAGTCTCCCTTAATTCCTCTCACATGTTGACCTATAGGTCGTCATGAGGAAGACCGGCTAGATATTTTCTTTGCCTGACAGGTAGGGGTAAGCACACGCATGTGTTGTTGATGTGATCATGTTGATGTTATGACTTATACCACGACGGCCATGGAGAATTGGGTGCAGGTCTAGGTGGAACTCAGCGATCCGTGCACGAATTCAGCATATCATAACACGTTCTTAAGCTGAGACTTGGTTAAGCTAAGACTTGGCTAAGCTAAGACTTGGCTAAGCTAAGACTTGCCAAGGTTGCTTCCTCTTTTGAATGTACAGTAAGTGTTTTGTGTGTACAGTATGTGTTTTGTGTGTATGGCATGTGTTTTGTGTGTACAGTAAATTGTTTGTGTGTACAGTAAGTGTTTTGTGTGTACAGTATGTGTTTTGTCTGTATGTTAAACTGTTTTGTGTGTACAGTATGTGTTTTGTCTGTACAGTAAATGTTTTGTGTGTACAGTAAGTGTTTTGTGTGTACAGTATGTATTTTGTGTGTACAGTATGTGTTTTGTGTGTACAGTAAATGTTTTGTTTGTACAGTAAGTGTTTTGTGTGTACAGTATGTGTTTTGTCTGTACAGTAATTTTTTTGTGTATACAGTATGTTTTGTGTGTACAGTATGTGTTTTGTGTGTACAATATGTGTTTTGTGTGTACAGTATGTGTTTTCTGTGTACAGTAAGTGTTTTGTGTGTATAGTATGTGTGTTGTACTATGCCGTTTTTAAGCTGACAATATCCAATGGATCCAAGGCCAACCTGGGAAACATAGAAAATGTCTTCATGGTAATTCATCAGCCTAATTAGGGTTAACCACCTTTGACGTGTGTTGATGTGTTGCTGAACACAGCTCAAAAGTTGATGTGTGTTGAAAGGAGCTCACTGGAGACTCTGAATATTGATTAGGACTGTAATCGGCCCTGCTCTAACCTTTGATGGTTGCAAAACACACCTGACGCATTGATTCTGGAGTGTGTGTGTGTGTGTGTGGGGGGTGGGGGGTTCGGTGGCTGTGGTGGCTGTGGTGGCTCTGTGTGTATGTGTGTGTGTGAAAGAGAGAGAGAGAGAGCGCGTGAGAGAGCGAGAGGCTAACGCTATGGCTTCTTACACTCATCTTAAAAAGTGACTCTCCCTTCAATTCTCATTTGGGGACATTTTCATTATTAAATCATAATGAGCATTTCTATTTTATTCATTTCACCCCGTTGCAGATTTTAATTACTTGAATTCATTGGTCAGGATTGCGGTGACCCCCTCTTTCTCTATCAATCTCTGTGTCTGTCTCTCTCTCTGTCTCTCTCTCTCTCTCTTTCTGTCTCTCTCTTTCTGTCTTTCTCTGTTTCTCTTTCTGTCTCTCTTTCTCTGTACACTGAGAATGAATTGAATATTATGTTAAAAGATACATTTTTCAGCTAATCACTATAACCGCCCTTGATCTGTTCAGAGCAGTGATGAGATGAGGTCTGCTAAGGCAGCTGCTGTCAATCACTCTCATGGCTCACCCAGTTCATACCAACATCACATTCTCTGAGCACAACATGACTTCTACTCTAGAATACTTACAGATGTACTGTAAGTCCACATAATTCCTAATGTCCAATCAGACGGGATGCCAGATCAGGAGTCCTAGAGATGTTGGCATAGACAAACGTGGAAGATAAACCTGGCATCTCTCCTGGCAGACCTGGCAACCATCCTAAACTGTTTATCAGACACCCATCTGCCACAACCAACCCCCCAAAACCACATTTCACACTGATAATTCATTACTCACCCTAACAGGGAGGTTAATGGCCAAGGAAGTGCGTGCATGCGTGCGGTGTGTGTGGGAAAGGAGATCATCTTTGAAGCATCTCATCTCATCTGACTCAATTAATCCGCCCGGCAACACTTCTCTGTCAAGTCGGATTCACATTATGAGGTAATTAGCTGGTGATTTATAGTGTAACTCTGACTCTGGCTTTCCTTCTGAGTGGGTTTATTTTGGACATTTTCATGTGTAAACTCTGCAAACTTCTTTTTGAAAGGACCCGCACAGTCATTCTGATTGAAATAGCCTTATGAGTGACGGAAACATAACCCATCGATTTTTTTCTCAATAATTTTTTCATTTAAATGTACTTTTTCTCTCATGTCTAACTATCATTGAGGCTGAAAAGACAGGCTGAGTGGGAGGGAGCTCACCTTGACTGACAGTTCTTTGAAACGCCTATGTCAAGCATCTTGGATGCATGCAGTGTTGCAGTGAGATAATCTCAAGCAAATGTGCTGATGCACAAAGCAACTCAAACAACATTGAAATTGCATGCCACATGCAATCCTGTCATGCATCACATCATGGTTTCACAGATGATTTGTTTATCCAACTGTTTCGGTTATTGTAACAGCATCAATACAGACTAAATGCTGGCTGTATGATTTAGCTAACTAAAAAAGGAATTCTCAGCACTATTTTATCAAGCTAGTTAGATAGTTCATCTTGGACAATTTCAGTTGTAACTGAACAGGGTGAGCTCTGGGTACATCTCAAAATATATGCAGTCAAGTCCAGAATTATTGGCACCCTTGATAAAGATGAGCAAAAATGCCTGTATAAAATAAATAATACAAATACTGAGCTATATTGTATGCTCCGAATATACAGTGCCTTGCGAAAGTATTCGTCCCCCTTGAACTTTGCAACCTTTTGCCACATTTCAGGCTTCAAACATAAAGATATAAAACTGTATTTTTTTGTGAAGAATCAACAACAAGTGGGACACAATCATGAAGTGGAACGACATTTATTGGATATTTCAAACTTTTTTAACAATTCAAAAACTGAAAAATTGGGCGTGCAAAATTATTCAGCCCCCTTAAGTTAATACTTTGTAGCGCCACCTTTTGCTGCGATTACAGCTGTAAGTCGCTTGGGGTATGTCTCTATCAGTTTTGCACATCGAGAGACTGAATTTTTGTCCCAATCCTCCTTGCAAAACAGCTCGAGCTCAGTGAGGTTGGATGGAGAGCATTTGTGAACAGCAGTTTTCAGTTCTTTCCACAGATTCTCGATTGGATTCAGGTCTGGACTTTGACTTGGCCATTCTAACACCTGGATATGTTTATTTTTGAACCATTCCATTGTAGATTTTGCTTTATGTTTTGGATCATTGTCTTGTTGGAAGACAAATCTCTGTCCCAGTCTCAGGTCTTTTGCAGACTCCATCAGGTTTTCTTCCAGAATGGTCCTGTATTTGGCTCCATCCATCTTCCCATCAATTTTAACCATCTTCCCTGTCCCTGCTGAAGAAAAGCAGGCCCAAACCATGATGCTGCCACCACCATGTTTGACAGTGGGGATGGTGTGTTGCTTTTACGCCAAACATAACGTTTTGCATTGTTGCCAAAAAGTTCAATTTTGCTTTCATCTGACCAGAGCACCTTCTTCCACATGTTTGGTGTGTCTCCCAGGTGGCTTGTGGCAAACTTTAACCGACACTTTTTATGGATATCTTTAAGAAATGGCTTTCTTCTTGCCACTCTTCCATAAAGGCCAGATTTGTGCAATATACGACTGATTGTTGTCCTATGGACAGAGTCTCCCACCTCAGCTGTAGATCTCTGCAGTTCATCCAGAGTGATCATGGGCCTCTTGGCTGCATCTCTGATCAGTCTTCTCCTTGTATGACCTGAAAGTTTAGAGGGACGGCCAGGTCTTGGTAGATTTGCAGTGGTCTGATACTCCTTCCATTTCAATATTATCGCTTGCACAGTGCTCCTTGGGATGTTTAAAGCTTGGGAAATCTTTTTGTATCCAAATCCGGCTTTAAACTTCTTCACAATAGTATCTCGGACCTGCCTGATGTGTTCCTTGTTCTTCATGATGCTCTCTGCGCTTTTAACGGACCTCTGAGACTATCACAGTGCAGGTGCATTTATACGGAGACTTGATTACACACAGGTGGATTGTATTTATCATCATTAGTCATTTAGGTCAACATTGGATTATTCAGAGATCCTCACTGAACTTCTGGAGAGAGTTTGCTGCACTGAAAGTAAAGGGGCTGAACAATTTTGTACGCCCAATTTTTCAGTTTTTGATTTGTTAAAAAAGTTTGAAATATCCAATAAATGTCGTTCCACTTAATGATTGTGTCCCACTTGTTGTTGATTCGTCACAAAAAAATACAGTTTTATATCTTTATGTTTGAAGCCTGAAATGTGGCAAAAGGTCGCAAAGTTCAAGGGGGCCGAATACTTTCGCAAGGCACTGTATATTTTGTACTAATACAATTGCTCAGTGAAAGAGATTTTGTGTCAAAGATACGTGTCAAAATGATTGGCATCTCTCGTTTCAATACCTTTCAATACCTCACCTTGCAAGGATAACCCCACTGAGCCTTTTTCTAAAATGTGATTGGCATCTCTCGTTTCAATACCTTTCAATACCTCACCTTGCAAGGATAACCCCACTGAGCCTTTTTCTAAAATGCCTTTTTCTAAAAAGTGATTGGAGAACACACTGGCAGGCATCGTGAGCATTCCTCCATACAGAATCTTTCCAGATCCTTGATACACTTCATCTGCCTTTATGGACTGCCCTCTTCAATTCAAACCACTAGGTTTTCAATGGGTTTCAAGTCCGGAGACTGAGATAGCCATTACGAAATGTACATTTTCTGGTCAATTAACCATTTCTTTGTGGATTTTGACGTGTGCTTATGGTAACCCCCCAAAGAATGCTAACCTCTCACCATTACCAATAACGATGGAAGTTACACTTTTTTTTGGGGGGGGGGGTATGTTTTTTGACCCTCTGTAACTTTCTCACTCATCGTGGTTCAGGATTCATTCATGATTATCTATAATAATGGTAGCATCCACATTCATGTAGAAGTGCTTAGAAAACATATTCTATTCTATTTACAAAAAAAGCGCCTCCAGAATGACACAAGACATTATTCACCGATTAATTTCTATTGGGTATAAAATAATATGAAACACAGCCAAAACAAGCAAATGCATCCAACAAGTGTGTAGAGTCGCGAGCTTGATGTAATCATTGTGAGCTAGGAATATGGGAACCAAATACTAAACATTTGACTACTTTAATTCACATATAAGTGAATTTGTCCAAATATATAAACACATAAATAAATGTCGGGACAATATACAAAGTGCTTTCATTTCTAAATGGTAAAACAGACATGTATGAAAATACCCTCAAATGAAAGGTGACTTTCTGTATTGTTGCCTCATATGAAACATTTGATGTCAAATCCAAAAGCCTGAGTATAGAGCCAAATGGACACTTTTTAGCTTCACTGTCCAAATAAATATGGAGTGGACTGTACATCTGCAGTTTGACATGTCTCTTCTGTTGCAGTTCTCAGCAGGACTGACAGATGTGGTGACATGGCAACTGCGTCATCATTTTGAATGACCCTCCCTCCTTTTGTTCCATGCTGGCTGAAGACCTAGCTAGACAGAAACTAGCTAACACCAGTCACAGATGAAAGGGGAAGCCTGTAAGTATATTTGCCATAGATGACTAGGGGAGACCTGTAATCATATTTGCAGACACCCTTCAGTCAAATTTTGGCACCAGTAGACCACACCCCTTTGTGAACACGCCTTCCGATGACCGTAACAAAGCGGTTACCATTGGTGTGTTAAGAGAATAAGACATTACCATCGGTGTGTTAAGAGAATAAGACATTACCATCGGTGTGTTAAGAGAATAAGACATTACCATCGGTGTGTTAAGAGAATAAGACATTACCATCGGTGTGTTAAGAGAATAAGACATTACCATCGGTGTGTTAAGAGAATAAGACATTACCATTGGTGTGTTAAGAGAATAAGACATTACCATCGGTGTGTTAAGAGAATAAGACATTACCATTGGTGTGTTAAGAGAATAAGACATTACCATCGGTGTGTTAAGAGAATAAGACATTACCATCGGTGTGTTAAGAGAATAAGACATTACCATCGGTGTGTTAAGAGAATAAGACATTACCATTGGTGTGTTAAGAGAATAAGACATTACCATCGGTGTGTTAAGAGAATAAGACATTACCATTGGTGTGTTAAGAGAATAAGACATCACCATCGGTGTGTTAAGAGAATAAGACATTACCATTGGTGTGTTAAGAGAATAAGACATTACCATTGGTGTGTTAAGAGAATAAGACATTACCATTGGTGTGTTAAGAGAATAAGACATTACCATTGGTGTATTAAAATGAGACGCTTTCTATGATGTCAATAATCCTCCCTCCTGAATTCTCATTTCTGACATGGGGAAGGGGGCCAGTAACTTTATGATCAACAGTCAATTTTCAAACATCTGTGCAGGGTCTTAAACCCCACTTTTGGCCTGTGCTTCTCCATGTCAAATGAATAGGAGTCCCAATTTGAAGCATATCAATGATCACTGTAATAATCTGTTCTATGTATCTTACAATAGGTGGTGTTTATCTGTTGGTGGGAAGATATCCTTTTATACATCACAGTATCAAATACCCTCTGTGTGTGTGTGTGTGTGTGTGCGCGCGCTCGTGTGTGTGTCTGGGCAGGGCCTATTATGACTATGTTGTGTGGAGAAATAATGACTCCTGAGATACAGGGACCCCCTCCTCTGGCCACAAGCCCTCACTGCAGCTACTCAGGCTCTGCTGTGTGTGTGTGTGTGTGTGTGTGTGTGTGTGTGTGTGTGTGTGTGTGTGTGTGTGTGTGTGTGTGTGTGTGTGTGTGTGTGTGTGTGTGTGATATACTTCATTTTCCAATGCAGAGGCACCAAGGACTTTTTGATGCTAATAGATCCTCTGTGTATCTCTTTGTTCACCATAATAGCAGCAAAGAAGCATCGGAAATAGGGTTTTACATGTCACAGATCATTACATTTGTAATTATCAGTGTGTTTTTACGGTGCAGTGATCATGAGTCTCCTGTTTGTCTGTGTAATTGGGGTCACTTTATATGAGGCACCTGTCAATGAACAGCAGCTCTTCATTGCAAAGTCCCCCATTACGAATGTATCCTTCGTGTGTCTGCTATTTATCTAAGCAGAAAATGTGCTGGTCTGACACCGCATTGCTAGTGATGCACAGCATATGTGTGTGGTGACTACAGTCACTATAACTGTTAGCTTGTTGCTAGAGAAAGGATGAAGAGTTCATAACTACATTGTTATTCATGGTCTGTTGGTCTGACTGGGTATGACAATTGTGAAAGTCGATTGGTGTTGTATCCCATCCATTCCATGGAAATACCCTGACTCATTCCATCCAGTCAGCCTCGCTCCTTCTCCTCCTCCATTCCATCCAGTCAGCCTCCCTCCTTCTCCTCCTCCATTCCATCCAGTCAGCCTCCCTCCTTCTCCTCCTCCATTCCATCCAGTCAGCCTCCCTCCTTCTCCTCCTCCATTCCATCCAGTCAGCCTCCCTCCTTCTCCTCCTCCATTCCATCTAGTCAGCCTCACTCCTTCTCCTCCTCCATTCCATCCAGTCAGCCTCCCTCCTTCTCCTCCTCCATTCCATCCAGTCAGCCTCCCTCCTTCTCCTCCTCCATTCCATCCAGTCAGCCTCCCTCCTTCTCCTCCTCCATTCCATCTAGTCAGCCTCCCTCCTTCTCCTCCTCCATTCCATCTAGTCAGCCTCGCTCCTTCTCCTCCTCCATTCCATCCAGTCAGCCTCCCTCCTTCTCCTCCTCCATTCCATCTAGTCAGCCTCCCTCCTTCTCCTCCTCCATTCCATCTAGTCAGCCTCGCTCCTTCTCCTCCTCCATTCCATCCAGTCAGCCTCCCTCCTTCTCCTCCATTCCATCTAGTCAGCCTCCCTCCTTCTCCTTCTCCTCCTCCATTCCATCCAGTCAGCCTCCCTTCTTCTCCTCCTCCATTCCATCCAGTCAGCCTCCCTCCTCCTCCTCCATATGGGCCTACCATAAATATGACTTGTACTTAAATGCCATCCATTCAGAGCCACGCTATTAGTCTCGCGGCCACTGGGGCCCCTGCCGCTGATAGCCCTCTCTCCACCTGTATTCATGCCTAGCCTTGGTAGGGCTGGCTTGGGGAACAGCCTTTTGCCTATACCTCTGGGGCTGGTGGAACCATGAGCTATGGAGCAAGGCACAGAGAGACAGTGAGGGGAGTAGGGAGGGCAGGGACACAGAGAGGAACTGGTGTCCTCAGAGACCAGACTACAGTATTAGATGACTGTACATAGAAGGAAGAATACTTTCAGTATCCAGGGAGCTCAGAGAGCTGTAGCTATCTAGAAAGAGCGAGAAAGAGAGACAGAAAAAGTCTATCAGAGCTGACAATGGCTCGAAATAACATATGCACAGCGACCAGGAACGAAGGTTTGAATGAGTCATTTTAATAAGTTCATAGGACAGCATTTGAAATTTAAGAAAACAAACAAATAACAAGCGGCAGAGACACACTGGAGAAATGACTCGGAGTGCTGTAACATTGGCTCTTAATGTCTCCGAGGCGTCCAGCTTGATTACCTGTTGAGTTTCATTGCAAAATAATTGCAGAACCGTCAGGACAGCGTTTTCTGTTCATCAGTTGACTACAATAAATAGGCCTGTGCGCAAACCAATCGCTGCTCCCGTGTGTCCTCCAATCAACTCGCTCGTGCCCCGCCTACTAGGCGTGGGCTAATTTAATTAAGAGAGTTGAATTTTTGTGGTACTGTGTGTGTCAATACAACATGCAAGTAGCCCCATTTTGAGAGTGTTGGGAGGGAAATCTTGTGAGGGAAATATTGTGAGGGAAATTGATATTTATGGTCATGTAACTGTAACACTGTTAGAGAAGACAACCTTTTATCCCTGATGGTCATTACAATTTTCTCCATCACCTTTGTCTTCAATTCCATGAAACACTGCCCACTCAGCTAACCTCTTTTCTATACATAGGCCCCGCTAACTCTCTCTCTCCCTCTGTGCATCCAGTGGGTTGCTCCAGTTCTCTTTCTGTTTCACTGTGTGACCTTCCCACTACCAGATGAATCCCTCGTCTTTCATTGTTAACACTGGCCACTCCGCTAACTTCTTCTGTAGTGGTTAGAGCGTTGGGCCAGTGGCCGAAATGTCGCTGGTTCGAAATACCCGAGTCGACATGGTGAGAAATCGTCCGATGTGCCCTTGAGCAAGGCGCTTAACCCTAATATGCTCCAGGGGTGCTGTACTACCAAGGCTGACCCTGTAAAACAACACATTTCACTGCACCTATCCAGCGAGTTAGTCCCTTCTCTCCCTGAGTGTGACCTTCCTACCTTTCAGCCCTAGAGAGGCTCACTTAAACTTAGCCTGTGTCCCAAATGCTCCCTATTCCCTATGGGCCCTGGTCCAAAGTAGTGCACTGCATAGGGTGGTATTTGGAATGCAGACCTCAGAGAGCCACTCTCTGCACTGCACCCTCTCTGGGACTCCTTCATTTCCTCCCCTGTCACCCTAGGTTAGGGCCAGCATGCATCATCCCACCCTGCCAGGCCCTGCCTGTGTGAGGCTCTGTGGTTGTAGCAGTGTAGGCTTCCAACCACTCAATCAGAAGACATGCTACACAGGCTCTCTCTCTCCATCCATCTCTTCTCTCTCTTTCTCTCGCTCCATCCATCTCTTCTCTCTCTCCTCTCTCTCTCTCTCTCTCTCTCTCTCTCTCTCTCCATTCCTCTCTTCTCTCCCTCTCCATTCATCTCTTCTCTCTCTCTCTTTCGCTCTCTCTCTACCCATCTCTTTCTCTCTCCATCCATCCATCTCTTCTCTCTCTCTTCTCTCTCTCCATTCATCTCTTCTCTCCCTCTCCATCCATCTCTATGGCTCTCTCTCTTCTCTCTCTCTCCATCCACCTCTTCTCTCTCTTTCCATCTCTTCTCTCTCTCTCATCCATCAACTTCTCTCTTTCTCTCCCCATCCTTCTCCGCTCTCTCTCTCTCTCTCTGTCTTTCTCCATCCATCTCTTGCCTCTCTCTCTCTCTCTCTCTCTCTCTGCAAAGGAAAGAGACTGAAGTGCCTTATGATAGTGATACAGCACTGTCCTTATATGATGTTGGCCGTGTCTGTCTCTCCTGCTACTTACTGTGTACTAATCTACATACTATATCAACATACCATTCGTTCATTTTGATACAGCCCGTCCGCTTATCTGATTATCAGCTGCTGTGAAACACACCTGGGTCTGAACATGATTCACCTCCTCAGTAGCTTGCAGTGAATTCTGAACATGATTCACCTCTTCAATAGCATGCAGTGAACTCTGAACATGATTCACCTCCTCAATAGCATGCAGTGAATTCTGAACATGATTCACCTCCTCAATAGCATGCAGTGAATTCTGAACATGATTCACCTCCTCAGTAGCTTGCAGTGAATTCTGAACATGATTTACCTCTTCAATAGCATGCAGTGAACTCTGAACATGATTCACCTCCTCAATAGCATGCAGTGAATTCTGAACATGATTCACCTCCTCAATAGCATGCAGTGAATTCTGAACATGATTCACCTCCTCAATAGCATGCAGTGAATTCTGAACATGATTCACCTCTTCAATAGCATGCAGTGAACTCTGAACATGATTCACCTCCTCAATAGCATGCAGTGAATTCTGAACATGATTCACCTCCTCAATAGCATGCAGTGAATTCTGAACATGATTCACCTCTTCAATAGCATGCAGTGAATTCTGAACATGATTCACCTCCTCAGTAGCTTGCAGTGAATTCTGAACATGATTCACCTCCTCAGTAGCTTGCAGTGAATTCTGAACATGATTCACCTCCTCAATAGCATGCAGTGAATTCTGAACATGATTCACCTCCTCAGTAGCTTGCAGTGAATTCTGAACATGATTCACCTCCTCAATAGCATGCAGTGAATTCTGAACATGATTCACCTCTTCAATAGCATGCAGTGAATTCTGAACATGATTCACCTCCTCAATAGCATGCAGTGAATTCTGAACATGATTCACCTCTTCAATAGCATGCAGTGAATTCTGAACATGATTCACCTCCTCAATAGCATGCAGTGAATTCTGAACATGATTCACCTCCTCAATAGCATGCAGTGAATTCTGAACATGATTCACCTCTTCAATAGCATGCAGTGAATTCTGAACATGATTCACCTCTTCAATAGCATGCAGTGAATTCTGAACATGATTCACCTCTTCAATAGCATGCAGTGAACTCTGAACATGATTCACCTCTTCAATAGCATGCAGTGAATTCTGAACATGATTCACCTCCTCAATAGCATGCAGTGAATTCTGAACATGATTCACCTCTTCAATAGCATGCAGTGAATTCTGAACATGATTCACCTCTTCAATAGCATGCAGTGAATTCTGAACATGATTCACCTCCTCAATAGCATGCAGTGAATTCTGAACATGATTCACCTCTTCAATAGCATGCAGTGAATTCTGAACATGATTCACCTCTTCAATAGCATGCAGTGAATTCTGAACATGATTCACCTCAGTAACTAGATGAAAAGCAGAAAGTGAGTATGACATCCTGGTATTTAAAGCATACCGAATTTTTGAATTGTCACTTATTATAAAATGTTATATTTTCACATCCACAATCATTTTGAGTACGCGTATTGAGACAGGCCCATTGTCTCAGTCTTACATGACTGAATAATTGGCATTAGGAATGTATTCTGATTGTAGATTTCTGTTTTAAACAGAGAGGTCCTGGTTACTATAACAATTTGTTTTGGACTTGAGAGGGATGAGAGGAGGAGGAGGAGGAGAGGAGGAGGAGAGGGAGGGGTAGAAGAGAAACATGATAGTTTTGCCAGGACCTGAAGGGCAACGGCAGGCCCCCAAATTCAATGAAGAAACAATCAAGCGTGGCTAACACGGCATAATGGCTTTTTAAAAAAGATAGATGGAGCGTAAATGACTCCTTTATGTCCAGGAGGAGCAGGGAGAGAATGGTTTGAGGCACTAGGTGAGGAAATCCAGAAACCACCAACCAGCTGATGCTTTCTGATTAGCAGCCAAATTGCAGGAGAGGAAAGAGGAGAGAGAATGGTTGTTTTCTTTGTAAAGGTGGACGGGTGGAGGCCTTTCAGCGACGGCAGCCATTTTTCTTCCAATATGGATTTGTATGTCAGGCTCTGTGAATCGTGATGTGTGATGTGTGATGTGTGTGTGTGTGTGTGCGCGTGTGTGCGTGTGTGTGTGTGTGTGTGATCCCGAATCAACAGCAAGACGAGGGAGCATGAACACACTCATAAGATCTGTGGGTGACATGAAAATGCAACCTTGACTGCCTTCCTAACTGCGCCTGGTAGAATGTTCCTCGACGAAGAACGGCGGCTTTCCCAGGCAACTTTAGACCGCTGTTTACAATGCTCGCACACTGAAGAAAGAACACATAGTAATCCTCATTCACATCCCACCAGGCCCTCCTGCCCCTCTCTGATTTATAGAAAACCCTGTAACCATTATTAGTCTATCTAAAGGAGTGTGTGCACAAAGAATATTTGCGCGTCGTAAAATGGAATTAAGATGGGTCTGAAAACGAACCGGGTGTCTCTCTTAAACTGTGATATGAATATTTTATGGCAGACCTGGGAGGGCTTTATGATTTACGATGCAGATTGGGAACACACAAGCCAGGTATGCGTGCCAAACAGCAACCTGTTCCCTACGTAGCACCTTATGCGCTCTGCTCAAAAGTACATAGGGAATAGGGGGCCATTTAGGATGTAGCCTAGCTTTCTGCTGCCACATTATGACCCCAGCTGTATATCTACTAACTAGGATCTCCCTGCAACGAATGGTGTGTAGAGAAAGGCTAACGTGCATGTGGTGGTTATCTGCTTTGTACACAGGTGTTAGTCACCTTAAGGTCTACAGAAGAATATATTCCATACACAACGTTCACAGAGATGCTACCGTGTCTCTGAACACGCAGTGTATATCACTGTTGACCTCTTTCACCGTCACAGCCCTTTATTCCCTTGCCTTGCTAAGCTAGCCTGACGTGGAGGATTATGAGACGTAGGAAAGTGAAGAACGCATACACAAGG
The DNA here is from genome assembly GCF_013265735.2 of Oncorhynchus mykiss. Lineage (NCBI taxonomy): Eukaryota > Metazoa > Chordata > Actinopteri > Salmoniformes > Salmonidae > Oncorhynchus > Oncorhynchus mykiss. The sequence continues at coordinate 64,945,108 of NC_048574.1, read as the reverse complement.
GCCTCCCGGGTGGCGCAGTGGTTAAGAGCGCTGTACTATCAGAGTCCCTGGGTTCGCGCCCAGGCTCTGTCGTAACCGGCCGCGACCGGGAGGTCCGTGGGGCGATGCACAATTGGCCTAGCGTCGCCCGGGTTAGGGAGGGCTTGGTTGGTAGGGGTGTCCTTGTCTCATCGCGCACCAGCGACTCCTGTGGTTGGGTTGTGTAACGGAGGATGCATGACATTCAGCCTTCGTCTCTCCCGAGCCCGTACGGGAGTTGTAGCGATGAGACAAGATAGTAGCTACTACAACAATTGGATACCACGAAATTGGGGAGAAAAAGGGGTAAACATTATTTTTTTTTTTAAACGCATACACAGTACCATATCCATGTACCGGAGCAGAGGTTAGCTACTGTCGTAGCCTTCTCTGCGAGAGCATAACACCCTGGAGAAACTAGCCACACAACCTCCCTTTATTAAAGGCCTTTCCTTCAGCTGGAGTACAGTACATGTAGCAGGCTGCCGCAGAAGACGAGTGTGCGGGTGAGATGATGGCCTGATCAGTGTCTAGTCACCGTCCGACGTCGTGCTTAACTTAACCTTGTGTTAGAGAACATCCCCTAATCCCAGGACTTCATCGTGTGGGTACGTGTCGCGTCTGTGCGTGTGTATATTGCCCAAGAGACTGGGAGCGGTGTGTAATGTGTAATCACCCTGGAAACTGGACATGATTAAGCTCTCAGAAAGCGTTTAGAGGATGTTAATGAATGAATTACCTGTTGGCTGGATTAGATGTCATGTTGTTAACCTGTTCAGTGCCAACGGTGTCCATATTCGGACAGCCTCAGCCTCGCAGGGAGTTAGTGTCAGTGTAATCCAGGCCAGGTATCTGTTTGTCCTCATATGGATACCGTATGAACCAGACATGGCCAGAGTTAGACTGGCTGTGATTTGAGGATCCTTAAAGGAAATTAGGCTAAGAGTTAACTCAGACGTTTACATGTGGCAGGGTTTATTCCAAAGTTTCCGTTGTACTGGATTTCCAAGGTACTCTGCATTTCTGATTAAGTAGAGGTTTCAGTCGAACCAGGTGTACAAACAAACAGCAGAATATGAAACAGATCATAGACCATCCCTGTTGTTGATATTGTCCTTTTGCCAGAATAAGGGATATTGCTGGAGTTTGGTACGCCACATATGTTCAGTGAAACCCAAACTGCAGGGGTTGAATTTAAACATGTATACATTCCCATACACCTGCAGAATGCAGTAAGGGCTTTCAAAAGTCTTACAGACAGGTGGAGTAGAGTGGACACACACACACACCAACTGCTGTTGGTTGTCTTCTCTCTCTCTCTCTCTCTCTCGGGCTCTTTCTCTGTCGGTCTCTTTCTCTCTCTTGGTCTCTCGCTGTCTCACTCTCGCTCTCTCTCGGTCTCTCTTTCTCTCTCTGTCTTGCTCTCTCTTTCTCCCCCTCTCTCTTGGTCTATTCCTCTCTCTCTGTCTCGCCTTCTCTCTCTCTCTCTCTCTCTCTCTCTCTCTCTCTCTCTCTTTTTCCCCCTTTCTCTCTCGCTCCCTCTCTGTGTCTTTCTCACTCTTTCTCGTTTTCTCTCTCAGCCTTGTCCTTTCCATCTGATTAAGATGAGTCCTTTACCGGCCCACTTGACAAGCCATCTCAATAACAGTCCTAAGGTCAACCAGTCGCCGAGGAAAGGGAAATCAAAACAACAGAAATCGACCAATCATACCTCTGGATACATCAATGTTGGGTGTGTGTTTCTATGCACTGAAAATGCTTGGTTATTTTTTCAAAGTGAGACTTGTCGAAGGAGATAGATGAAATGCACTCACTGTTAAATAAAAACTACTGGTGAGTTGGAATCGCATAACATTCGCCGCACCTGCATAAAAGTTCAGTCAGTTTTATTTTGTAGAAAGTCTGCTGGGACAAGGAACCAAACTTAAGTTCCGAACTGTATTCTTCAAGAGTACCCCATGTTCCCTAATGTGCCTTCCGGGGAACGTTCTGACACCTGGCACACCTTTACCTGGCCATTGTTTTGGAACAAAACCTGCCCCTCACTCCCCAAGCCCTCAACCTTTACTGTATCGCTAGCTGTTTCTTCTGTCTAGGGCCACAGGGAGCAGGGGAGCGCCACATAGTTAGCCCAGGGTAGAGTGAGGGGAGCTGGGGTAGCTCGGTGCAGTCTCCCCCATGGGTCTCCATTACTGAAAGGGTCTCCATTGGAAGTCACCTGCCAAGGAGGCCCCTGTGATGCTAAGGCCCTGAGAGAGGCTCCTTTTAGGGGGACGGTGGTAAGGGCTCCGTCCTCTCCATCCTCCACAGAGCAGATCACCCGGGCTCCTGGTGCATCCCCTGCTGTCCCCCTACTGTCGGCCCCACACAGTTTTAAAGCCAATTTCCTGCGATTCTACACATTCTGCCATGGAGCTAAGCGTACATTTTTCAGTTTTAGAGCTAGTTTCATGCAATTATTTGCATTTTGCAATGATTAATGCTGTAATTTGGCTCAAACATTATAACAAAATGAATTCATTGTTTTTGCAATTTTCTATTCCCTTTGACTGTCTATCTTTTATTTTAGTGATTGTTAGTTCGCAAAGATTATATTATTTAAAAATATACGTCCATTATCTTTTCTACATACTTTATATCTGGTTTTAGTCGTTTAAGTTAACACTGAAAATCCCTGCATGCACACGCATTTATACTGACTTTCTCTTGTTCTCATTTCGTATTTTAATTTCTCATGTGTTTTTGTCCTTATGTTATTTTGAGTGATATATTGATTCCTGCTTTGTTGGGTTTGGAGCTGGCAAGAAAGGCATTTCACTGTATTTGTGCACGTAATTAAAACTTGAAACAGACAGATGCACACACACACACACACACACACACACACACACACACACACACACACACACACACACACACACACACACACACACACACAGAGAGATATGTATGCTTGCGCACAGCCACACACACACACACACACACACAGAGAATGTATGCTTGGCACAGCCACACACACACACACACACTGTAACTGTTAGACGGTGGACTCTGCTGCTAGGCTCTAACCTCACCTGCGATGAGAATCAATCATTTTTATTTTTGTTCCTCTGTAATTTCTCCCTTCACTACAAATAGTCTCCTTCCCTGGTAAGGACCACCTTTTTGCAGGATAATTAGAGTGGGAATGGAGAGCAGTTTGGAGGGCATAAACTGGCCTTGGTCTTTTCATATTCTGTTTGAATGACAAAGGCAAAACATTTTGCATTAAGAAATTGTATATGCTTGTTATTTTCCAATTTTCTACATAAAATAAAATAAAAGTAGCACAACAAAAGTCGAAGGTCCCCCTGAGGTTAGCCAACAAAAGCAACTCATTTCCTATCATTTTACATGCCCCAGTCATTCATTCATTCCTCCTACCTGTAGCTCTCTGCAGTTGTGGTACTTCACTGTCCTAGTGCAAAGAACAAACAAAGAACTCGCGTGTCTCCCTGCCCAGCCAGCGGTCTCATCTGTATCAGCCCCATTGTTGTCCTCAGCGTTTTGAGAAGAGAAGAAGAGACTCAAGTTGTGGCATCACATTTGAGACAGAGACCCTTTGATGTTCTCATTTTCTAGCTAGCTAGAAACCACTGGCCCCTGACTGGGCTGGTGTGTGTGTGTGTGTGTGTGTGTGTGTGTGTGTGTGTGTGTGTGTGTGTGTGTGTGTGTGTGTGTGTGTGTGTGTGTGTGTGTGTGTGTGTGTGTGTGTGTGTGTGTGTGTGTGTGTGTGTGTGTGTGTGTGTGTGTGTGTGTGTGTGTGTGTGTGTGTGTGTGTGTGTGTGTGTGTGTGTGTGTGTGTGTAAACTGTGAACAGAACAGAAGACGCCCACGTTTGTCCCTCATAACGTGCAGACCAGGGATTCGGCTGTGCTGATTGAGTCCAGACGCACGCTGTGTTTCTGACTCTCAGAGAACATGGCAGTGTTCTTCTCTTTTTGAGGAGACGCTGGTTCATGATGAAACTCATCCCTTGGATCATTAACTCAGAAGATGTGTCCTGATATCCTGGAGATATGTAGCATATTTATAATGTATTAGTTGTTATAGGGCCGGAGGGTTAGGACATCATAGAAGAAGACTGTTTTTCTGCATCTATTAGAGGTAGGAAACCCAGACTGAAAGAGATGATCTCTCCATGGTACGGAGACCCCCTGTGTTCATATCAAATCAAATGTTATTGGTCACATACACGTGGTTAGCAGATGTTAATGTGAGTGTAGTTAAATGCTTGTGCTTCTAGTTCCGACAGTGCAGTAATATCTAACAAATAATCAAACAATTCCCAACAACTACCTTATACACACAAATCTAACATGTAATCGAACAATTCCCCAATAACTACCTAATACACACAAACCTAAAGGGGTGAATGAGAATGTGTAAGTATATATAAGTAAATGGATGAGTGATGGCGGAGCGGCATAGGCAAGGTGCAGTAGATGGTATAAAATACAGTAGTGTCCAGTGATTGGGTCTCAATATAGTATATACATGTGATATGAGTAATATAAGATATGTATACATTATTAAAGTGACATTATTTAGAGTGGCATTGTTTAAAGTGACTAGCGATCCATTCATTAAAGTGTCTAGTGATTGGGTCTCAATGTAGGCAGCAGCCTCTCTGATTTAGTGATTGCTGTTTAGCAGTCTGATGACCTTGAGATAGAAGCTGTTTCTCAATCTCTAGGTCCCATCTTTGATGCACCTATACTGACCTCGCCTTCTGGATGATAGCGGTGTGAACAGGCAGTGGCTCGCGTGGTTGTTGTCCTTGATGATTTTTTTGGCCTTCCTGTGACATCGGGTGCTGTAAGTGTCCTTGAGGGCAGGTAGTTTGTTCCCGGTGATGCGTTGTGCAGACCGCACTACCCTCTGGAGAGCCTTGCAGTTGCCATACCAGGCGGTGATACAGCCCGACAGGATGCTCTCGATTGTGCATCTGTAAAAGTTTGTCAGGGTTTTGGGTGACAAGCCAAATTTCTTCAGCCTCCTGAGGTTGAAGAGGCGCTGTTGCGCCACTGTCCCTGTGGGTGGACCATTTCAGTGTGTCTGTGTACGCCCAAGAAGTTGAAACTTTCAACTTCTCCACTGCTGACCCTTCGATGTGGATAGAGGGGTGCACCCTCTACTGTTTCCTGAAGTCCGCGATCATCTCCTTTGTTTTGTTGACATTGAGTGTGAGGTTATGTGCCTGACACCACACTCCGAGTGCCCTCACCTCCTCCCTGTAGGCCTACTACTGTTGTGTCGTCTGCAAACTTGATGATTGAGTTGGAGGCGTGCGTGGCCACGCAGTCATGGGTGAACAGGGAGTACAGGAGAGGGCTGAGCACACACCCTTGTGGGGCCCCAGTGTTGAGGGTCAGTGAAGTAGAGATGTTGTTTCCCACCTTCACCCCCTGCGGGCGGCCCGTCAGAAAGTCCAGGACCCAGTTGCACAGGGAGGGGTTGAGACCCAGGGCCTCCAGCTTGATGATGAGCTTGGAGGGTACTATGGTGTTGAATTTGTTTCTGATTTGTTAAACAGAAAACCCAAACATATAGCAGCAGATCCACAAGGTCTGCCATGAGAGGTGACTGTATAGTTCCCTTAAGGAAAAGCACCTTTAGCAAATCTGCTTTCTCTGTGAGAGCTTCCCATGTCTGGAATACACTGCCATCAGACACACACAACTGCACCACATATCACACTTTCACAAAATGTATGAGTACATGGCTAAAGGTCAATCAGATTTGTGAACATAATCCCTAGCTGTGTATTGCCGCTGTCCATGTTGTCTGTTGTCTGTAGCTTGTGAGGTGTGAGGAAACACTTTGTTGCTTTTATGAATTTTGTCTTGCTGCTTTTTGTTCTATGTTGCTCTGTCTGTATGCTACGTCTTGCTCGTCCTATGTTGCTCTGTCTGTATGCTATGTCTTGCTTGTCCTATGTTGCTCTGCGTGTGCTCACTGCTCAATGATTGTCTCTATTGTTTTTAATAACCGGCCCAGGGACTGCGGTGGAAAATTAGCCGGCTGGCTAAAACCGGCACTTTTACTGAAAGGTTGATTAATGTGCACTGTCCCTGTAAAAAATAAAAGAAACTCTACTCAATGCTGAGCTGTAATCAATGAACAGCATTCGTACATAGGTATTCTTCTTGTCCCGATGGGATAGGGCAGAGTGTAGTGCGACCTAGTGCGGTATGCAAACTGAAATGGGTCTAGGGTGGCTGGTAAGGTGGCAGTGATATGATCCTTGTCTAGCCTCTCAAAGTACTTCATGATGACAGAAGTGAATGCTACGGAGTGGCAGTCATTTAGTTCAGTTATCTTTGCCTTCTTGGGTACAGGAACAGTGGTAGCCATCTTGAAGCATATGGGGACAACAGACTAGGATAGGGAGCGATTAAATATGTCCATATATGCAGGTTATATGCTATGTAAGGGTAGCTGTGTTTATATAACCCCCCCCCCCCTATGTTTTAGGTAACAAATAATAGGCTATAAGGTCAGCTGTGTTCACTGCTGCAGTTGTTATCATGTCAGTCTACAAGTCACAGTTCAGCAGCAACAATCCAAATGGATTATTCAGTCAATGATGTATATGTTATGTTTAAAAAGCATATTGCATTACTTTTAAAGGTGCAGTATGCAGAAATCGCTCCACCATTTCCGTGTTGCTAAAATTTGAATAGTTTGCCTAATTACAGTTTGTGATAAAACAAGCAATGCATAGTGTAGAGAATCATTGGACCATCTAATCCGCTGTGAAATATATTTTCAATAACTAGAAATAAAGTATTTTCAGCTGTTTGAAGCTGGTGTACAAAACGGAAAGTAAAAGGGAAAAAAACAACTTACGAACGTGAAGCATAGAAATAGCGCACATAGAACATGTCTACCGCTTCTTAGACTTGCTTTCAATGACAATGACAGATCTATAACTCACATTCCTATGTGAATTTGGTCGGGGTTGCCCACAAAGTTATATATTGCAGCTTTTAATAGGGAAATACTTGTTTTTGTTTCATAACAGGTTATGGTGAGGCTCTACTTGAGGGTAACAGAACCAGTAGATGGAGCTCTAGAGCTACTGGTGAAGGATAAATACAGCTAACCATTCAGCGCCATTTAACTCTCCAACCTGCTCCATGTCTGCAATTAAACTGCCAATGATTAGCAGTACTTTGGCTGACATCGCCCATATAAATGGCACATTTGGTGGCGAATAGCTTCTTCTATTCCTAATTGATGAGAGTATGAATTGTGTTAGGTCCTTCAGATTGCAGAGGGCCAGGGCCACAGCTCCTGGTACACAACACCAATCTGCTCCCGCTGAGATCTTTATGAATTCAGTCTGGCTCCTGTCTTTATATGAAAATAGGAAAATGAGGCCATTGGAGTTTTTTTTCCTGTGTTGATTCCTGTTTTTCCTCGGTTCTTGTAAAGGCTGAATCATGGTGGCTTGTATAGCCTGTAGTCAGAGCCGGTCTCATGTGTTAGAAGCTGAGGCGTGTTGCTGTAGTGTATGTTGTAATAAAGAGGGCGGGGGGGTCAGAAAACAGCCTCTCTATAATGTCTTCTTCTCTCTTTCTCCTGCAGGTCCAAGCATCTGTCTGAGGACAGAGGCAGTGGGAGTCCGTAAATGTAAGTTTCTTGATTTTCTGAATGAACATAATACTAAGTACTATGAATATGTATAATAGTAATGTAACATATTGTTTTATAATAAACCAATACACAAACAATAGTACTTATAATCTTAATAACAGTTAATGATCTGGGAAAGGTGAGTATATTTCCTGCTTGTAAACTTTACAATAACCATCACAAAAGTCCAGCAAAAAAAGTGCAAAGATCTTGAGGCCGTTAGCTATTTCCGACACTCGGTAGCTGTGTATGATCGAGTCACTTCAAGTAACTGACGAATCTAACCCAGCCTAGAGGCGTTTTGGATGGAACGACATGTATCCTGACGATCCACCCTTGTCAGTTCTGACAGGCCATCAAGCATGTCTTTATCCATATCAATGTTTCTGCTCCTGTACAGTACACAGAGAACATCCCTCCTAGCTGATACCCTCCCCGGCTACCATCCCATCTGCTCAGCCACCCGGTGACTGATGACCCCTCTGGTGTGATTCGCTTGACACACACACTCACACAGACTCACACCCCCTGCAGGATGGGTAGTGAACACAGCTACTAGTACTCTGCCCACGCCTGCCTCACCCTCCACTCATCCATCCACTCATCCCTCGCATCCCTCCCTCCCTCCAATGTTCTCTCCTCTCTTCTCCCTTTGGTATGTCTGACGGTGCTCCACGCTGCCCCATGCTGATTTCCCACAATCCCCCCCCCCGTCAGCAGTGGGCCGCTCAGCACTCGCTACCCATGAGCACTCTCTCTCTTCTCTCCTCGCCCGTCTTTTCTTATGGGAGGCAGCGTGGGGGCAGCGTGTTGTGTATTGTACAGTAATGCACAATGTCAGGCCCCCTGTGAACAGAGAAAGGGGTAGGGTGAGATGGGGGGGGGGGGGGGTCAGGGAGACTCTAACCCTACATTGAGAGGATTAAGAGTTAGCCAATGCAGAAAGGTTAGCCGGGTAATGTGGATTGAGTCTCTATTACGGCAGATACATATCTATAGCTTGACAGTGATCCAGCCTGTGCTCTGAGGACCCATTGACCATAGTTAGTGTTTAGTTAGTTTATTAAAACATCCAGAGGTCTAGGACCTGTTCAAGAAATGTGGATTTATAAGAAGGTTCTGTTTGTTTCGTTTGGCGTATGTTTCGTAACCGAGAGCTGCCATTTTAGGATATTGAGACTGCGCATCTGTGATTTCACAAAATGGCGGATGCTGTTGGGATGAGCACAGAAGGTATGTGTGCGAAGCCGAAGTAGGCCTGTGTTTCGCAAAATGAATACAAAATAATTATGACACTTCAAATAGTACTTTTTTTCTGTTGAGCAGCCTAAACCACAGTAATCTTGTTACATGTCTTTAGTTTGTCAAATGTATCTTTTGGAATATTGTGAAATGTTTTGGTCAAAAATGATCGTGACAGACAGACAGATTTTCAGGGCAATTTTCAAAGCTCCCTAAAATCGCATTTGCCAGTAGAACAAATAACAGAGTCAACTATTACTCATAGAAATAATTGTTTTAAATTCCATTTGTTTACGTGTTCAATTTGGCGGCCATTTCTTCACGTTTTCTCAAGTCCATTGAATATCCGTGTTTGACATTTTTGACATTAAATAGTGTATGTAATTCATTATTATAGTTTAGAAGTCTCTAAGGCTTAAGAATGAGGGAATTTTACACGTTGGTAATTATTTACGGGTCTTGAACAAGGCTAATTTACAGTGTGGGCTGAGTTATTATACTGAAATATAGCTTCTAAGTCCATGTCCTTGACCACATTGAATATGAGCAGGGAGATGGCAACGCTAAAAGACGAAAGGCCATTTCACCCGCACATTGTTCAATTCTCACTTAATTAATTACCTTCCACATTACTTTGTATTAGAAGAACAGGACATTTATAGCAATACTGTGCTCTTAAAAAAAAAGACAACAAAAAGCAATTAATGTTGAAGTCCTCTTCAACGGCTTTTGTTATCGTTCAAGAGTTGTCCTATTTAAGAAACTGCCAAGAGGTGGACTTAAAAAGTAAAATACTGTTAACAGTCATATTAATTGCGAGATGATTATTGCGAATTGTAAGCGGACGTGAAGGTTCAGTAGTTTACAATGATTTTTTTTAATTAAAAGGGATTTGCTTGATTGAAATGACTTATACATACCTTGTTAATGGGTTATCAAAATGAGCAGGCCTCTATGGTTGAATAGTGCATTGGAACTACTTCCAAGTGAGTTGTGGAGACTTAAAATGGTGCCCTCTGGACTCACTAAAATGTCCTACTTTAAGAATTTGACATTTTGAGGTAGACATATACATAATGAGTCAATTGACAATTAATGACCTTATATTTAACTATAGCATTCTGTAATAAAAATAATTGAAATGAGTACGTTTTTCAGTCATTACAATGGTACGTAATGTGAAATATAGAGTAAATAGTAGGCCTAACTGAAACAACCTGGCACAGAACTAGCCACAAAAGTGCTGACTCCAAATAGAGTCTCACTGACCACCACCCAGTAAGCAACAAGCTTACTGGTGCACTTAATCGTCGCAGCAAAAACAAAACTCTAAACATCAGCAGTGCTCAAAAAACTGTACCGTGTGACGATCCAGTTGAGTGTCCGATAATGTCTACTCTCCTCGCCGCACGAGCGATACCTTTGGCAGTCTTTTGTGCAGGCCAGAGGCTCTGCCTGCCTGTCGCCTAATGCCTCTGTATGCCTGTACTCCTTCAACGGCCTGTCTGGGCTAGAGAGATAAGGGCAAAGTTGTATTCTCAGAGAGGTAATACACCTGCAATCTGCAGCGGTGGGGCTGGGTGATGCTATCATTAAGGCAATATTTACCTCTCGCCGTGAAATGGAAGCCGGTCACGCAGCGTGTGGCGAGGGTAGGTGAGAGAGGGCCGTAGAGGCGACACGGTGGAGAGAGATTGATGCGGAGGCTGACGCATGCACAAACATAGACACACACACACTGAATTGCCCTGAATGGCTGCTCTTAACATTGCAAATATAAATATGAAAGCTTTTTCAGAATAGTTAACAAAGAAATAGCACTTGTGTGGTTTCAGTCTTTCAGTACCACAGATGAGACGTAGCGTAGTGAAAGTCGAGTGGACCTCTCTCTGCATCCACTATGAACTGATTACAGACTGTTTGACATGTATTGATGTGAGGCAGGATGTCTTCATCAAGAACTAGTACAAACTCCTTTCAGTTCTGCAGGCTCTGGCACTGTAGTTTCACCGCAGTCAGATGAAGACCGCATACTGTTCTGCTTCGCTATCCCAAGGGCCCGAAACTCGGCTATTCCTTTTCAAGCCACTGTCAGACATACAGCGGATATCGAAGACTGTATCCCTGTAAGCCAATTACTGTCCGGCTGTCCCCCAGCAGGACATAACATGGGGTGGTGGTACAGTATTTATTGCGTCCCTGGTATAGATTGTGTCCAGTACCAATACTGCTAATACAGTAGGATGTTGTTAAGACATCAAACTGCTGCTCATCAGGACTGGTGCTGATGATGCCATTAGTTTTCTGTTCTTATCAAAGAACTGCCAGGATATCAACCTTCCAAAATGGCAGTCATGCTGAATTTGATGAGAACATGGAACATGTGAGAGCAATTGCATGAATTTGGATGGTCTAACCAAAGGGAATTGAAATCCTACCCTACGAGGTCCGGAGCCCGCTGGTTTTCTGTTCTCCCTGATAATTAATTGCACCCACCTGGTGTCTCAGGTCTAAATCAGTCCCTGATTAGAGAGGAAGAATACCGCTGCGTTAGATGAAAAGGAAAGGCCATGGGATCACTTTTAGGAGGACTGGTAACAAGCTGGAGGCATGCGGCTCAGTGGGGAAGTCGGAACTACTTCTCACAAGTCACTCTGTGGAGGAATACGTTGTTTGTGTTGGCGTGTGATTGTGTCAAGCAGCCATTTTGTTTGTGGCGCCACAACAGCATCCACGTCACCAAATCAATCCCTAGGTAAATGCAGAGGCACAATAGTGATTTTGTGGCATTAGAGTTTTGTTCTGAAGGTTGTTTTATAAATGTCAAAACCGCCGACACATCACTTTGAGAGGCTGAGGCGCTAAATGGATTTTGGCTGTTTTTGTTTACAGATGTGCCAATTTAAAATTCATGAAAACTAACAAACACTTAGTGCTTCTTTGCAGCCTCTTCATAGCAAAGATATTCCCCCATAACTCTAATATATCTCACACCCAATGTGAGACTAAAGTGATAATGTATTCTAGGTGATTTCTTCTTTGTCTTGTGTACTTAAGCCGTTTGTCCCTGTGTGTTTAGCTCAAACAGTAAATGGAAATGATAATATGATTCATCCTTCACTGTAGAGTTAAATGTGTTGTGTTCCTCTTACTAAACAACCACATAGGCAGATAGCTGTATACATTACCCCAACTGGAAATTAATTGGACTTGTTTAACAGGTAGACCTTGAGGTGAGGGAAGCGTGATTAAAAACCCGGATAATGTGACTCTGGAAGTAGAAACCCATTTGACCCTTTGACTTGGCTGACTTGGCTCACACAGGAAACGGCCCTCAACCTTCGGTTACCGTGTAGGAATTAGGCCCAGTCAACTCCACATCGAGACCCCATCTCAATGCTAAATGAGGTGCTCTGGGAGGTTGGTGGAGACTATCAAGCTTTGTAATGAGTCTGTGGTCTGTCATTCTTTTCACTGTTCCGGAATCAGTTTTGGATTTAACAACGTGGGGAAAGAAAAGGTTTGAAATGAAATGTGTAGCCTGAAAGCATTCAGAAATCCCAATCTGAATTTGTTTGATTAGTCATTTTGCTCCATAAAGGTCTAATTATTACAGCTGTAATCTTTAATCATCTTTTAATTCTGATATCATGTAGTCATTACTAGAGCAGCAGTAAAGTTTGTAGCCCCAATAGTTGAGGCTAATTGTTTGGGAAATGCTCAAAGCAGAAAATAAGTTTGAAGTGTTGTGATATTCATCTACCTTGGTTCTATTTCAAATGAGTTCACTCTGTTGTTCTCAAAGTAAAGAATCATCTTCTTTGGGCGGTCTTTTCAAGTTTTCATTTGAACAAGTTTGAGAATGTTGCACTTTAGCTCTCTAAGGCAATCAGCACCATTCTGAACATAATCTATTTTCAATAATTACACGCTGCAATTAAACCGACGTGTTGCCCCGGTGAACGGATGCATTTGGCTGATTCAGGGAATTAAGGCCATCCCGTCTCTCAGATGGTCGTTTTTTAAAACATCTGGCACAATGAGGGACGGAGGGGGAGGGGGGGGGGACTGGAAAGAGAGAGGAAAGAACGGGGAGAGAAGGAGAGCGAGACAGAGTAAGGGAAAGAGAGAGTTTGGGGTTTTTGGTCAAGTTTCATCCACTCTCCCGAGGAGGATCATCTGCTCTAGCCGAATTCCCTCCATTACTCATGTGTTTACATAACATATACGGGACGTAAGAACTGTGGGCTCAGTCATTTGCCCCGGATAAGCAAATGACGCAATTTCAGAGCAACGCAGAATTGTTTTATCTGGCTCTGTGGAGCGCTAGCCCTGCCTACCCCCGTTTGCTTTCCCTTGTCTTTAAATAGGGTCAGCCTTGACTGGCTTCTAGACATGCTGCCATGTCTTCTGAGAGCAAGACTGTATGCTGTACTCTCCCCATCAGAAAAATATAATGGCCTCCATTGTGTCTTGTAGATATAAACAGACACAGTCAGACATCAGCTGTGCAAATAGATGGCATATGGGCACGGTTCACCACTGTATACATCACGTCACCAAGTTGGAAAAGTTTGAGGGATGAATATAAAGAAGGAGGGATGAGGGAGAGTATCGGAGTGTTTCTGAATGATCGGCGCTGGGAGAGACGGAAAGAGGGATGCCGAGGCTGACAAAGTTACGGAAGGAGGAGGAAGGAGAAGGGTGCCGACAGCCTCGTATGACGGACGGCTGATCCAAGCTCCGTTTTTGTGCTAAGAAGCTGCCAAACATGCACCTCTGACCTCGACAGCAATTTGTCATATCGGCCCTGACAGGCTCCCAGTTTAATTTTTTTTTTGGGGGGGAAGGGTGTTATCTGACAACCTGTCATTTCGCTTCCCCCAAAGTCTCTTGCATCATGTTGAATGATGAAACTTTGCCAAAAGATCTGTTGTTTGCAGTAATCTCACACTCACTCTTATTCACTCTTTTGTCAATCTAGTCATGTTCATTTAGGCCTTCCTATCTTTGTGTCATAATAATCATTTGAATATATGGTAAGGTAAAAAATAGATTCATGATGAGTTACTATGATAGTTGTAGACTATAGGCCCCAATGTTAAGTTTTAAATGTATCTATGCCAATCATGTTTTAATTGAACTCTTTTTAATCTATGAACTGCAATGCAGAAATAGACAATATGAACATGGCAGCATAAAGAGGCCGTGTTCAACTGCTCCTGTACCTATCAAACCACTGATTTAGAACCTTACAGAATATTCCACTCCAATTTTAACCTTATAAAATCCTACTTGATGTAAATAGCGAACGTCGTTCAGAAGAGCGTGTAGCTAACCAGAGATGCAACCGAGAGGTTTATAACGACGCCGTGACATTTGGGGGAAATGACAGGAACCTTATAAAACAAATGGGCGAGCCGGTGACAATCTGGTAATAAGATTGTTTTACCTCACTGCATCAGTGCCTTTGATACTGCAATGGTAAATCAGGGGCTGTGTCCCAAATGGCAACCTATTCCCTACATAGTGCACACATTTTGTCAGGAGCCCGATGAGTTACACTATGTGCCCTGGGCCCGGTTTCCCTATAGCGATGGGACATAGGCTTCTGAGTGTTTTTTAGCGATGCATCTTTCCCACAGCAGAGAGAATGTTCGCTAAGTGCCTCGTTGGAGCATCTGTCGATTCTGATATGATCGAAAGAAAGGGAGTGCTCGGATCAGCTTTCTCCTTTCAAATCTTACCTTAACGTTAGAATTACTTCACAATACTGACGATGTATCAGCACCTAGAGAAATATTAATCACCTACATTAAATGTATTTCCATAGGATTGAAATAGGCCTATAGCCAACTGTTAATATTTGAATGCTGTCCTCTCAGTTTTCATTTGAAGCAGCTTTTTATGCGTCACTTGTTTTTATCAATTGCGAAGACATTGGCAACTTTGTGTTTGTAGTCAACTTTGTTCTGAAGTTGTCGGCGGAGAGACGGATAAACCATGTGATTCTATGTTCAGTAGACATCTTCTGTGTATAAAGTGACACATGAGGGCAAAAAAAGCATCGGACGCACTTAGCTCTTCTGTTCTACGAGTAGTCAGAGGCAGGCGTTAGATTACAAGCGTTTTCAAGTGCAACGTTAATAACGCCGGTTTTAGAAAACGGCTCGGAGATTTAACGATGCTCCTAATGAAGGTTCTACCGGTGACATTAGCCTTAAGATGCTTTTGGGAAACCGGGCCCAGGTTAAAAGTAGAGCACTATAAAGGGAACAGGGTGCCATTAATTTTGAGACGCATCCATAGTAAATCAGGCAGTGTCCCAGATGGCACCCTATTCCCTACATGGTGCACTACTTTTGTCCAGAGCCCTATGGGTTACCCTCTGGGGCTCAGGTCAAAAATAGTGCTCTATAAAGGGAATATTGTACCATTTGGGATGCGTCCATAGTAAATCAGGATTGTGTTCTTGGCAGAGAGGCCATATTAACCCTTCTTTCATTGCACTCAGGGGGGGACTGAGAGAGAGAGAGAGAGAGAGAGAGAGAGCCTGGCCCCATTGCTGATTCAGGGTACAAGTCACACCAAAGGACAAGGTCGTTGGCCA
This sequence comes from Oncorhynchus mykiss, assembly GCF_013265735.2. NCBI lineage: Eukaryota > Metazoa > Chordata > Actinopteri > Salmoniformes > Salmonidae > Oncorhynchus > Oncorhynchus mykiss. The sequence goes on along the minus strand of NC_048574.1, from coordinate 64,929,558 downwards.
GGCCCAGTGATTTAGGCTTAATTTAGTGCTAATAGCAGAATGTGAAATGTCCCTTTAACTCCCCAGACATGACATAAAAATCCCATCCAAAACCTTGCTTTAGCAGAGAAGCAGAAGGAAACTAAAAGAAAGGAGGAAAGGTATCTGAGTTGATGGGGAATCATGGATTTTGAAGTGTTTTAGGATGTTTTCCTTTCAAGTGTAATACTGGAATGCAATATCATTTTTAAGTATGAAGGAATCATGTAATCACTTACTTTTATATGCTATTTTAAAAATATATCTTTGTTGGTAGTTTTACGAGTTTGATTTATATTCACTTTGAGAAGATAACTCATTTTTATAGATATACAAATAAGTTATAATGTAATGTGTTGCGGTTCTGTTTTTGTTTTTGGAAAACAAAGGAAATGATATTGTAGTTTTACCTCGGTGTATGAAATGGGGTACAAATTGAATGTCGTATATTAAAATAATATACTATTGACTTTGGCAGCATCTATTTGATGGAAATGTGTAGTTTGATTATAAAAATCTTTATTCTCGTTACTCAATTGTCTCGTTTATTGAGAATAACATTTTTTTTTCAGGATGTGTAGGTTTTTAAGTTGTTTTGATAAACAGTAGCCTACATGTTTACTCCTGCTTGGTCCTCTGCTAAATTAAAATCAGCTACTTTGTTATTGATTTCATTGTATTTTAGTTCACTCAATTTCACCTTTAACATATTGGTCCTTTTTTCAACTGTGAGCAGAGTATCTAAGATGTATAGAATAATGCTTTTAAGATGGAGTGAGACGGTTTGAAGGTTCAACCAGGGTAAGGGATCGGGAGCTGATGCAACTGCTGTAGGCCAAGTGACGGGCTCGGGAAGCGAGTGAAGCGGGGGACCGACACTGCAACAAATCCATAATTGAAAATCAATATGTGAGGGAAAGTTTTGGCTAAGCGGGTAAAAGGAGGTTCCATTGAGACTGCACTGCAGATACCACTATTGTCCTGACATTAGTTACATACACCTTTTTAAGGCAGAAATGAATGACCTCTTTGTCCTATCAATCATAGTTCTATAGTCTCAGTAGATATAGATGTTTATGCAATATATATATATATATATATATTGTTTTTTAAAAATATATAATTGTAAAATGTTAGTGTTCATGCATAACACGTTTTAGAAAAAGGAACAGTTGCTATTCTGTTTTTGCCAGGTCCTTATAAACTGTACACCTGGAACTCAATTATACTTTTTTTAAACAAATTGATTATTCCGTTTTTATTGTTTATTTACTAATATAGTTTGAGTTCCAGGTGTATAAACAAAACTCTATAAAACATGTTAAGCATCTCATTTAAATACATGACTGCTTGGCAGGAGGTTACTTCAAAACCTTCATCTAGTTTTGTATAGTGTAGGAGTAACAGAAAGAGAGGCAGACAGATGGATAAATAAGTTAACAAATAAGCAACTATCCTCTCAGCTACAGTAAAAAGGAGATTTTTATGGGCAGCCACGAGCCCATGTATGCCATCAAATGAGCTTTTTGTTTGTGTTGTCAGGTGCAGCTCCGAGGGGACGCTTAACTTTGTCAATTAGTGCACTAGCGATTTTTTAATTTTGTCTTCCCTACCTCAAATGTTGACCACGAGGGAAATGTAGAGGTTTAAAGAGTGTAACCAGCACGTTAATGTGCAAACTTAATTAAGGCAACTGTAGAAACCCATTATAGGTACCTTGGAATTAGCCAGTCAATCTCCAGCATCTAAATTGAATTTCTTAGCTTCGCAATGGTACCCAATGAGTCCCGTCTAGAGAGCCAACGGTGACCTCCTGGGTTCAATTTGGTATGTGGTGAACACACATAAAAATGTACACTTATATTAGCTACGATAGAGAAGTCAATTAAGAAACTGCTTCGGCAATCCAATTATAAGTCTGTAGACAATTCCTCCCTCCTTTTTTCCATAATGAAGAAAGTAAAAACACATGGGGGTTTTAAATGGGCTTTTATTTTTCTTCTCCCTTCATTTTACTGTCTTAAAGAGAAGGAGAAGACGTGTTATTGACTTTCAATTTAAATTAAAAGACTTCAATTTGATGTCAAGGAATCTGGTCTGAGGAAAGCTAGAAGCTAGGGCCTAACCGTTTGCTATTAGATTAAGTCCAATAATGAACAAAGTAATGGACACCTTGTTAAATCGCATTGTTCTCATTTATCGCCACGGTCACCGGAGACAAACACTCTTTGGTCGGTGCTCCCCGAAGAACTCTGAACCCTCAGTTCAATTTCCAACAGTATTATGCGGCTCATTTCTAAGCAAGGTCCAGTGGATAGAGATGTTTGTGGAGACGACCAGACCAGTAATTCAGTTTTACAGTCAAAGGCGTTGCGCTGGAGTGTCTGTTGTGTTGAGGAGCGCTCCTTCTCTAATGGAGTTAATGGACTGTGATATTTATGTTTAGCTGCACATAGACAATGAAGTTGTAACAAGGTGTGGTGCCATATGCGCCGTCACATTGTTCACCACAAACTCGTTTGTGTCGGGGAAAGCATGATGGAGACAAGAGTAATTGAAATGCGAAGGTCTGTTCCCTTGCTCTCCCTACACAAAGTGTGATGGGCATTGTTAAGTTTGTTCGACACGGCTAATATTGTTGTTTGGATGAATCCGTCTTGGAGATACCATGAAATCTCCATAGATTCCATCCGATTTCTTAACAAGCTGATCAAGTTGACTTTTTCGTTGTCATACATTGGCCATACTTTTGACATTCTAAGATCTCTCATGAAAAATCCTACTTGTATATGTGCAGGGGTAGTAGTGTTTTCATGATCAAAATATAATTGACTGTAGAATTTAACTGGAACAACTGACTGCATAGAAGTCAAGAGTATCTCTTGCCAGAAATAGCTCAAAGAGAATGGTGTGAATATAAATGTGCTTTGACAATGTGGTGTCAAAACTGTTAACATTGTTTTCCCTCATTTTGAATATGAGAAAAATGTTGGGGGTGGGGGGGGGGGGGGGGGGGGGGGGGGGGAACTGAAATACTACCAGTGACCTGATTGGTTGCTGACTGACTGTATGCCATATTTCTGACTGGTTAGAATGCCAACCAATCACTGCTTCATATTATTTAAAAAAGCTATTCTATTTGTCCTTCTCTCAAATCCCCTCCGCCCTCCTCAACACTTCTGCTCCCACTCGGGTAGAAACACATCAACCAATAGAACGCCTGCAAATTTTACCAACAATTTCCCCCCTTCTATCCATCTCGATCTTAGAAATTGTTCCCCCAATCTAAATTCATTTACATTTTATTTGTTTGACTTTCCGCAAATGATCCAGCCTGTTCCTCAGAACATCAACATTACATCATAATGACCGATGCATAAACAAGCAGCTTGCCATGACAACCTATCACTCATATCCTGGTGACTCAATGCTAGATAGCTCTAGAGCAATCCTTTAATATGAATGAAAATCGATGTCAAATGAGAACTACCCATCTGTTTTGCTATGCAACTAGGCCATTATCCCATCAGGCTGTGCTATTGCACCGAACTCCTAGTGCCATACTTACATCCTGTGCATGTGACATACATTTGACATATATTCCAGCCCATGCAGCTATCTGCTGGGGCGGATGGCTTCCTTCTGCAGAGTCAGGGAACAGGGATGAGAGGGAATAATCTTCGTCTGAAAGGCTTTCCATAAAAAATAAAAATAAACTTCTGAATAATCCCCTTTTTCTATATTTAGGGTAGCAGAGAGGAATATATGTCAGGGAGTCGAGACGCCTGCAGTTGTAGGTGAATGTGTTGAGATGGGAGAGTAGGCGCTAAACCCTCCCTCGTAAAAACCCAACCTGGCTTCACCCACTCCTTTTAAAATCCTATACACGCTTCAGGTGATATGGTGTCAGAATGATCTCTACTCCAACCAGAAAGAGCTAAAAAACCAAATCCCAAAAGATCAGTGTGGAGAACCTTTTCTGGCCGGCTTACTGTCATGGCCGTCAGAGGGGTGTCCACTTTTTCACTCACTGTACAGCGTGAAAATAGAACCCGCTGCTGTGTCAAAATGTGTAAACAGAGACGTTGTCACATTGTGTGTATCAAATGGAACAATTAAAAGTGAAGATTAGTTAAGTGTAGTCATGTAAACGATATAGCGAAAGGGTTGACCTTATTGTGGGGAATGTACAAAAATATTGGTGCATACTGCAAGATTACGGCTTACTTTTGACTGTTTCATTCTAAAAAGTAGTTACATATGCAGTTGTTAACAGCATTGCAGTAGCATTGCTAAGCCCGGTGGTCTGATTATGAATGTAAAAAGACACAAATTCCACAGCAAACCTTAGGAAATGGAAAATGAGAGCACTGAAACAAAACAAAAAAAAAATGCTGCCAAAGTCAAACATTATGGTAACATTTTTTTGTGCTGTATTTGCACAATTGCACGTTTACAAGTCGTGCTATTCTGTTAATCTCCTTTAGATGTTTTCCCCCTCAGTCCATCGGAACACGGTTCTAAAAGAATCCCTATTAGATAATAAAGATGCTGTAGGGCTCTCTCATCCTGCCGTGCATTCACTCCTCCTGTCGCATTCTTCGACACAGAGCCTCTCTTCTTTTGTTACATTTTTTTTTTAAAGCGAAGAGAGAATGAAGGGGAAAAAACAAGGACAACTCTTCCCACCTCAAGGAGAGGAGGAGAGAGAGAGAGGAGGCTAAGGAGGAGATTGGGTGATGAATTTAATTCTGCAAGTTCAGAGAGATTTCTTAGTTTGACATGCTCGGCGGGGGGCCTTTGAGAGCTTGGCAATGTCTCCAGCACTGCAAGCTTTGAAAATCTCTCCTCGGCAGCCCTAGCCTGGTATCAAAAGCCAAGGATAATGCTCCCTTCGAGGTAAAGCATCCTGGTGAATAGAACCTCCTAGCCTCCCTTTTATTTATTCATTTGCGTTATATCAGAAAGCAGGGGAGATAATGCATGAAAGGCCCGGGCGAGAGGAGACTGGGGGTGATTGGAAGAACGAACAAACAGGGTATATTTTGTTATTGTTCCTAATTCATTTCTGTATTCAGGAAGCATTGTTTCCTAACAAGTCTTTTCAGTAGCTATGCTTACGATATACTACTCCGGCGTAAAACCCTTCTCTGTTGTTTGAACTCTAGGATCATTGAAGTAGACATATTGTACAGGTCTACATTGGCCCTCCTCACTCTGTGGGGCACCGTAGATGTTTTTTTTTTGTCGTATTCTCCAGGTAACTAGTTACCTGTCTACACATGTTGCAAGCCCTTTGTAATATCCCAAGGTCAAATTTTGGGAGGACATTTTTAGAGAATATACTGGACTGTGTGCATGCTTGCACACCTACAGGTGTGGATAAAAAACCAGTGCGCACACACACACACACACACACACACAAACACACACATACACGTGTGGATAACAACTCTCACACACACACACACACACACACACACACACACACACACACACACACACACACACGCGGAAGCTCAGTCAATATCAGTTCAACTGAAGCTACCCAATGCAAAGTCAATGCCCCAGTAATGTGATGGATAGCCTATGCTGCCTTTTGGACACCAGGTATTGACGCAAGGCTATCTGTACACCTGCACAATAAACACACCTCCCATCTGAATATGTGAATGATATCCATTTGTTCACAAATAGATATCGACTTTTTAGACGCTATTAACATCTCTTTTGAAATGATTGAGGGTGCTGCCATTTTTCAGTTGTTTGTTCTTATTTAGCAAGTCTAAAAATGGTGAAAAAATTGCAACAAAATCAATGGTTGCTATGAATCAACAGATAATAGAAATGTGCTTGTTTAAAGTGTTTATGTTTTAGAGATGTTGGTGTACTTGATTTACTATTCACTTCTGTTGAATCATAGCTACGGTATTATGTGTGAAAGGGATCTTGTATGTATGGTTGGTTTCCGTTGTTGGAATGAGACCAAGGCGCAGTAAGTGGTAAGCGTACATCTTTCTTGATTTTGGTCAGCTCTCTAAGGTCAGGGCGTGACAAGGAAACAGTTTGAGATGGTTGGACAGATATTAACTGAATATTAGAACCAACACTATTGTACTAATATTTTATTAATGTTAAGTATTTCCTATAGTTTTTCGAAATAAAACAGCTGTTCACTATACTATCTTCACCCAGTAAGGCATGTATTTGTTTTAAACAGGACTTGGTGTAATACCACTACATGTAATTGCTAAAGGCTTTGCTTGTACAAAATGTGCCAAATTCTGTGTCTCTCGTTATAGATGTTCCCTCAGTTTCCTCATTACTGTTTCAGGCCATGTCTCCTCTTTAAATTATTATCCTAAAGCACCTGCACTATTTCATTTGTTTATTTTCGGGGTGTTTTTTTGTCCCCCTTCCCCTTCCGTACTTTGTTTCACTGATTGGCTTTAACCCGAGGCGTCTCAGTGCCAGCGTCCCAAATGGCACCCTACTCCCTATGCACTAAATAGGAAATAGGGTGCCATTTGGGACGCATGGGGTGAAACCAGATACGTTAAATGACAGGGGCGGCTGCTATCCTCTCTAAAAAAAGCGTCACACACTCTCCCACACTTCCCCAGCCCCGAATCATATCATGGCTCTAACAAGTTAATTTCACTTCGTGATCCTTCGATTGTGGAAAGTCTCCTGCCTCATCCCCAAAGGCCATCACAAGATATACACTCCTCACCAGTTATAAAGAAGAAAGGGAAGGAAAAAATAATGTAAATGGAAAGTCCCCTCTCCAAAACATCAAACAGCTGCAGGTGGATATCACAAGGCACTCAATTTCCATCCAGTGATATTAGAGATATCAGAGGGGCGTGTTGTCGATTTACCGTCAGTTTATCTTATCGTGGATCTCACTTGTCACAGGCCTTGACCCGGCATGTAATGTTACAGAGGCTACAGTTCAAGAAAGGCACAGCCGTGACAACAGATCAACCTGGACGGTGAGACAACACACACGCTATCATTATGAAATCTATTTGAAATCCAAATAATTTAACCTGAACACTGATCTAGGACCAGCCCCACCCTGTCCATTAAATCGTATACATTTTGATCTAAAAGGCAGAATTGATCCTAGATCAGCAATCTGACACTTGTGAAAATGGGCTCAGGTCTTTTTTTCATTACCTGCAGTCAGACAGTTTACTCACATACACGTATCTGCCACCTGCATCCATTTTTTTATTTAAAGTACATCCCTGCCATGTTGATTTCTTTGGAAAGCCACGGCAGGTGTCTAGCTCTGCAGACTTACTGCTCAGACCTTGACACGAGAGTGAAGGCCAAGACACTCAGAGACTCTAAGGCTGCTTAACGAGAAATCAGGTCCTTGTTTTGGAAAGAGGCCCGAGCTCGTGAAGGTGTGTGTGTCTGTCTGCGTGTGACGCGTGTGTGTGAGCGTGCGTGCGCATGCGTGTGTGTGTTTACACCAGACGAGTAAGGGGTCCACAGCTTGCTCTTCCTGCCGCAAGGCAATCTGCAACCAACACCAGCCCTCTGTCAGGTTTTAGCCAAACCACCTTGGGTACCAGATAATGGTACACAACAGAGGTAGCTAAGCACTGCATGCTCATGGAACCAGACTGAGCCGATACACCTGCACAAGCTCCCCATCATCCTGTGATTAGGCCTAGCTGTACACTGTCTAGCTGTTACTGTTAGGCCTAGCTGTCCACTGGCTAGCTGTTACTGATAGACCTAGCTGTACACTGTCTAGCTGTTACTGTTAGGCCTAGCTGTCCACTGTCTAGCTGTGACTGTTAGACCTAGCTGTACACTGTCTAGCTGTTACTGTTAGGCCTAGCTGTCCACTGTCTAGCTGTTACTGTTAGACCTAGCTGTCCACTGTCTAGCTGTTACTGTTAGGCCTAGCTGTACACTGTCTCGCTGTTACTGTTAGGCCTAGTTGTACACTATCTAGCTGTTAATGTTAGACCTAGCTGTACACTGTCTAGCTGTTACTGTTAGACCTAGCTGTCCACTGGCTAGTTGTTACTGTTAGACCTAGCTGTCCACTGTCTAGCTGTTACTGTTAGACCTAGCTGTCCACTGTCTAGCTGTTACTGTTAGGCCTAGCTGTCCACTGGCTAGCTGTTACTGTTAGACCTAGCTGTCCACTGGCTAGCTGTTACTATTAGACCTAGCTGTCCACTGGCTAGCTGTTACTATTAGACCTAGCTGTCCACTGGCAAGCTTCCTTTTTCTGTCACAGTCTAGCCAAGACGTCCCAATTGTTATTATTTTTACATTACGCTTTTACAAGATGGCGTAGCAGTCGGACGTGTGTTTATCTTGTCCCGTCTTGTCCCTTGTAAATAGTTGGTGTCATCGTTTTTTTCCATATATATTTTAATCTCACTTTGCCTCAACCAATGTGGTACGGATCTGCTATTTTTATACATCACTGCTAGTAGTCACTGTTAGCCACGGCTAGCGGTCTTCACCTTTTAGCTCGGACACCAGTCAGTTTTAGCTCAGTCAATACCTGCTGGTCTGCACAGCGCGATATCAACCCGGAACATATCGGACTGCTTTTCTCCACCACATCACCGGATTCCTGCCACAAGCTCTGGGCCATTACACTGGATTATCGCAGCTAGCTAGCTGTAACCGAGTGGCTACTGCTGGTTAATGCCTCTGTCCCAAAGCAAGCACCAGTTAGCCTTGAGCTAGCCTCGAGCTAGGCCATCTCCCGGCTAGGCGAAGAGGTATCCCCTCTAATTCGTTGGCTACAATGCCTCATTTGCCAATTGGCCTGGACCTTTCATTGCGGACACGGAGCCCCGCCATCACGACTGGTCTGCTGACGTAATCGTCCGTTGCGTTTCTGTTGCGATTTCGCCCGAGGCCCATCACCTAGCGCCTGCCCGCTAGCTTTCTGAATGTCGTGCCTCCTGCTCGCCTAGCATAGTAGCGACTACCGAACAGCTCCCGAACTCACCTATTCCTGCTCATTGGATCCTATGATCACTCGGCTACACATGTCTTTCTCTAATGCCAATATGCCTTGTCTTCTACTGTTTCAGTTAGATATTGTTTTATTTCACTGTAGAGCCCCTAGTCCAGCTCAACATGCCTTAGATAGCTCTTTTGTCACACACCCCACACATGGGGAGACCTCACTTGGTTTAGCTGGTGTCTCCAGAGATGCAAGCTCAATCTATTCTACCACGCCCAGAAATCGCCACCTTTTATTCTCTGTTCCGAACACACTAGACGACCAGTTCTTATACCCTTTAGCCATACCCTTATCCTACTCATCTTCTGTTCCTCTGGTGATGTAGAGGTTAACCCAGGCCCTGTAGCCCCAAGCATCACTCCTATTCCCCAGGCGCTGTCATTTGTTGACTTCTGTAACCGTAGAAGCCTTGGTTTCATGCATGTTAACACCAGAAGCCTCCTCCCTAAATGTGTCTTATTCACTGCTTTAGCACACTCCGCCAACCCTGATGTCCTAGCCATGTCTGAATCCTGGCTTAGGAAGGCCACCAAACATTTTTCGTCAGGATAGAACTGCCAAAGGTGGCAGAGTTGCAATCTACTGCAGAGATAGCCTGTAGCATTCCGTCATACTGTCTGTGCTCAAACAGTTTGAACGTCTACTTTTAAAAATCCACTATTCCAGAAATAAGTCTCTCACTGTTGCCGCTTGTTATAGACCCCACTCAGTCCCCATCTGTGCCCTGGACACCATATGTGAATTGATTGCCCCCTATCTATTGTCAGAGTTCGTACTGTTAGTTGACCTAAACTGGGATATGTTTAGCACCCCGGCTGTCCTACAATCTAAGATAGATGCCCTCAATCTCACATAAATTATCAAGGAACAGATCTAGCCCTTGGTTCACTACAGACTTGACTTCCCTTGACCAGCACAAAAACAGAATGTGGCGTTCTAGCATCAAATTTCCCCCACAATATGCAACTTTTCAGGTAAGTCAGGAACTAATATACACAATTAGTTAGGAAAGCTAAGGCTAGCTTTTTCAAACAGAAATGTGCATCCTGTAGCACTAATTCCAAAAAGTTTTGGGACACCGTAAAGTCCATGGATAATAAGAGCACGTCCTCCCAGCTGCCTACTGCACTGAAGCTAGGAAACTGTCACCACCGATAAATCTACGATAATCGAGAATTTCAATGAGCCTTTTTCTACGGCTGGCCATGCTTTCCACCTGGCTACCGCTACCTCGGCCAACATCTCAGCACCCCCTGCAGCAACTTGCCCAAGCCCACCCCCCCTCCCGCTTCTCCTTCTCCTTCACCCAAATTCAGATAGCTGATGTTCTGAAAGAGCTGCAAAATCTGCATCCTTACAAATCAGCTGGGCTAGACAATCTGGACCCTCTCTTTCTGAAATTATCCGCCGAAATTGTTGCAACCACTATTACTAGCCTGTTCAACCTCTCTTTCGTATCGTCTGAGATCCCTAAAGATTGGAATGCTGCCGCAGTCACCCCCCGCTTCAAAGGGGGAGACACTCCAGACCCAAACTGTAACAGACCTATATCCATCCTGCCCTGCCTTTCTAAAGTCTTCGAAAGCCAAGTTAACAAACAGATCACCGACCATTTCGAATCCCACTTCTCCACTATGCAATCTCGTTTTCAAGCTGGTCATGGGTGCACCTTAGCCAAGCTCAAGGTCCTAAACGACATCATAGCCCCTATAGATAAAAGACAGTACTGTGCAGCCGTTTTCATCGATCTGGCCAAGGCTTTCGACTCTGTCAATCACCACATTCTTATTGGCAGACTCAATAGCCTTGGTTTCTCTGCCTCGCCTGGTTCACAATCTACTTCTCAGATAGTTCAGTGTGTCAAATCGGAGGGCCTGTTGTCCGGACCTCTGGCAGTCTCTATGGGGGTGCCACAGGGTTCAATTCTCGGGCAGACTCTTTTCTCTGTATATATCAATGATGTCGCTCTTGCTGTGGGTAATTCTCTGATCCACCTCTATGCAGATGACACCATTCTGTATACATCTGGCCCTTACTTGGACACTGTTTTAACAAACCTCCAAATGAGCTTCAATGCCATACAACACTCCTTCAGCTCTTCCAACTGCTCTTAAATGCTAGTAAAACTAAATGCATGCTCTTCAACCGATTGCTTCCCATATCTGCCCACCCGCCTAGCAACGTTACTCTGGACGGTTCTGACTTAGAATATGTGGACTACTACAAATACCTAGGTGTCTGGTTAGACTGTAAACTCTCCTTCCAGACTCACATTAAGCATCTCCAATCTAGAATGACATCTAGATTTGGCTTCCTATTTCGCAACAAAGCCTCCTTCACTCATGCTGCCAAACATACCCTTGTAAAACTTACTATCCTACCAATCCTTGACTTCGGCGATGTCATTTACAAAATAGCCTCCAACACTCTACTCAGCAATTTGGTTGTAGTCTATCACAGTGCCATCCGTTTTGTCCCAAAAGCCCCATATACTACCCACCACTACGACCTGTATGCTCTTGTTGGGATCACCAAACCCACAGACTCCAGGTCATCTATAAGTCTTTGCTAAGTAAAGCCCCACCTTATCTCAGCTCACTGGTCACCATAGCAACACCCACCCGTAGCACGTGCTCCAGCAGATATATTTCACTGGTCATCCCCAAAGCCAACAACTCCTTTGGCTGCCTTTCCTTTCAGTTCACTGCTGCCAATGACTGGAACAAATTGCAAAAATCACTGAAGCTGGAGACTCATATCTCCCTCACTAACTTTAAGCACCAGCTGTCAGAGCAGCTTACCGATCACTGTACCTGTAAATAGCACACCCAACTACGTCATCCCCATATTGTTATTACTTTTTTTGCTCTTTTGCACCCCAGAATCTCTACTTGCACATCACCATCTGCACATTTATCACCCCAGTGATTGTAATTATTTTGCCGCTATGGCCTATTTATTGTCTTACCTCCCTAACCATATTACATTTGCACACACTGTACATAGACTTTTCAATTATGTTATTAACTGTACGTTTGTTTACTCCATGTGTAACTCTGTGTTGTTGTTTTTGTCACACTGCTTTGCTTTATCTTGGCCAGGTCGCAGTTGTAAATGAGAACTTGTTCTCAACTGGCCTATCTGATTAAATAAAGGTGAAAAATCTATATTTTTTTTATATCCATTAACTTTTCAGCTTCCTTTTGTTGTCACTGTCTAGCCTATGAGTCTCAATTGCTGTATTAATATGTTATTATTATTATTTTGCAGTGCTGCAGTTTCAGAAGGTAGTTTCTGCAACATGGCTGGCTGTCTGGAATCTACATGATAACGAATGATGATTGAGATTTTATTTGACAATTTAAAATGCATAAAGAAGCCACACCAGGCAACCAATAGCAAAATTGCACAGATATGCACAGAGCGACGCTGTGGATTATCCTCAGAGCTTTCTTCTGTCAGTGAGAGGTCAGGATGAAATGAGCTTTATCTTTATCTTTATCCTCTAATCTTTGCCAACGTGTTTATCTGTTTGGACTTAGACATGTTATCTTTGTCTCTCGTCTTGTCCTCCGTCGTTGTCTGCCGTTCCTATCGCCTTTTCCGTCTCATCTCTTTTTCGCTCTCCCTCTCCTTTCTCCCACTGTCACTTGCACTCTCTCTCTCTCTCTCTCTCTCTCTCTCTCTCTCTCTCTCTCTCTCTCTCTCTCTCTCTCTCTCTCTCCCCCCCTCTATGGAGCAATATTTTTAAAATAGCTCTAGGTTTTTGAAAGGTTAGGTGATGTATGCTGAACATCTCTTTGATTGTCTCCTTTATTTAAGTCTACAGCCTATTGCTACCTCTGAGGTATGAGAATGCAATTCAGTTTGACAAACACCCTCCAGTACTGTGCCAGCCACTGGCAGGGTCGCTGCCCATCTGCACCTCTGCTGTCTCCTCTTGAAAGAGCTGTTTTTCAATAGTCGTCTGGAAGCAAAGTGTCCATTTAATGTCCCCATGCATTGAGTTGAGGAAAACAGGCCCACTAGGACGAGTAACAGAATGCTGGACGATTTTAAAGCACAGACCTCTAAGTAATGAGAAAAGGCATGCTGGGAAATACATCCAGGAATGCGCCAAATCTGGTATGTCCCATTAGAGACATGGCAAAGTCTCTTTTTTATGGATCTGAAATAATATTTTTAAGTGTTTTCTATAAAGGCAAACAGAACCGCAATTAATCTGTCGCAGTTCATGGCCAATTCCCAACCATGATTTAACGCTTGTTAGGAATTGGGCACCACAATTTACGATGTGTTGTAAAGCTGATCCACAGGCCTTTGTTATGGCAGGCGCAGGAAAAGAGGTCAGCCTGCTTTGTACCAACAAAATATACAACATGGACAACGACCCAGAGATTTATATGATATTTTAACTCAGTTCTACACTGGCTACCCAGCCAGCTGTATTGTCAATGGCTCAGGCTGGGAGGTGATTATGATATTTAACTCCCATGCTATTTTATATTTCACCTGACACCTATGCTGGCTACCCTGCTATGTTATCAATGGCTGAGCAATTGGGCAGACTGATTTTAGATTCTAAAAGTGGAATTTATGCAGAGCCAAGATGGCTGACATTCCAATGATATGGTTACCAGCTAATTGGCCGTCCCTGGTGTACGGCTGCCTGGGAAGCAGAGGTCTATGCAGCCTCGCTCCCAGCCTCACTCGCTCTTACTGCCAGGTCATGGTCCAGCCCTGAGGATCTTGTACTCATTTAACTGGACTCCCGTTGTTACATTTTCTGAGGTCAGAAGAAAAGAACCCGGTGAGAGAAAAAAATGGAACTGAGCTGAGTGGAAAGTTGTTCACTCTCTAATCAACATCTTACTGTAGATCTTTACCTGGTTGATGTTGGTAATTGATCCCCAACCCAACACTCAAAGAGAAAAATCAAACACTTACTTGTCCAGACTTGTATTTAGGTCAGTGTAAACCTTCCTGTTCTTCTTCTTCTACTTCCTCTACTTCTTCTGCTTCATCTTTATTTTCTTGTTCTTCTTCTGCTGCTTCTTTTTATATTTATTATTTTTAATTGATACATTTTGTAAAAAAACGTTTTTATTTATTTTTTTACATCAGCTAGCTCCACCTATAGAGATAAAAGGAATGGAGATAGTTTGGTAACACTGTCATCTATTTTCCTCTGAAATATCTCAACTCCACCATTATAAATATAGCACCACCGTCACTCTCCTCAGACTGTGGTGGGAAGATCAGTGACGTTCTTCTCCCAGTCTTGATGACTGAACGGTTGACATAAGAAGAGCCATTTCCCTGTGGACAGATCATTCATATTCCCTCCCTGTGTGCTGTGTGTGTGCCTCGTGCTGCCATGTTAAAACTAATGAACATCCATCCCAGGTGACGAGTGGTGTACGGCTCTGGAGCACCGGGCACTGCCGCCGTGTGTCAGTCACAACAAAATGTCAATCAGCGCACTTCATTAGCTAGGCCACATTAAGCCCGAATCAGACTCGTGGGTTGACTCTTTTCCTCATTGTGGGAGAGGGTCATTGATGTAACTCCATCAATTGCAACATCTTCCTGTAGCTACAGTATATAGCATTGAAACATCTTTAGTTATCATACTACCTTTGTTGTGCATTTTTATCTGGCTTTGAGCCCATACTGTTCCTAATTGTGCAAATAGTTTTACAAGACAGTCTAGCTTTAAAAAAAGACAAAACAAGCTTCGTTGTCCACTATAGCAAGACTATTATGTATCCAGTCTCTAAAGTATGTGATCCCAAGAATACCACATTTACCGAGAGCTAAAATTTAGATTTGTTCTGAGGAACTCCCAACGCCGTGTAGAACTTGTCTCTCCCCTGTTATATAATGTAAAGAAAGACGGAGCAGTGTTCTTTCTGGCACTCCTCTTGTTCGCCTGTCGTCACCATCCACCAATGTGCCTCTGTGCCTGAACTAAAAGCCTCCCCTGCATTGTGAGTGTGTTATCATGAACTGTATCTCCAAGGAAACATGGAGGAGGTTTGGTAATTGCTTTCATTTTCTGAGAGGAGAAGATGAAGGAGAAATTAAAGAAGGAAATCCCCCGTTCTTTTGAAAATTTAACAGGTGCAGAGAAGCTACTGGGTTACGCTCTCCTCCGTATTTGCAGGTAATTTGGCAAATTACTCAAATGACTTCCTCTGGAAACTGTAATTTATGTCATTTTCCCTCCCAGTGTCCTTGGACATGTTTATATGCTGCAAGACCACATCTTCTTCAATGACATGCTATGCAACCTGTTGATGTAAATGTTTTATTCTTTCATAATTGGACATTTTTAAAGTAGATTACATTTGGGGTTCAGTTCTTTTTGACAGGCCTTGATTGAGAGCTTCAGTCTAGGGTTTGGTTAAATGTTCTTTTTCGTGTACAACATCATTATCATCCCCATCGTCATCGTGATCATTATCGCCACCCTCATCATCGTCAGTACGCTTATCTCTGAAGATGCTGCTGTGGGAGTTAAGAAAACACTCTCCAGTTTAAGAAATAACGATCCTCTGCTGATGGCATTGTTTTGGTGCCAGGAGCGTGGTGTTGTGGCGGAGCAGCAGCTGACATCTGTTCTGCGGCGCGGCCCAGTCTCTGGAGCCTCAGCATGGAGTTCATACACCTCACTATCTTAGACCCACCTCCCATATTACACACAGCCTCTCCCTCCTTCCCTCCGTTCTCTCCTCTCTCGGCTGTTCAAACACCCCCTGTACTCTACTCGAGGCGGCCACTTGTGCAAAGAGACACAGCGTTACGGCTTAATTATCTACTTTGTGTCTGAGCTGGAATATTTTCACATATTTCCTCCCTAAAGTTCTGGCAGCTTAGTTCTCATCCGTTTTGTAGAGCCTGGGCTAGAAGTTGAGGGCTAAATAGCTAACCGTTTTGTAGAGCCTGGGCTAGAAGTTGAGGGCTAAATAGCTAACCGTTTTGTAGAGCCTGGGCTAGAAGTTGATGGCTAAATAGCTAACCGTTTTGTAGAGCCTGGGCTAGAAGTTGATGGCTAAATAGCTAACCGTTTTGAAGAGCCTGGGCTAGAAGTTGAGGGCTAAATAGCTAACCGTTTTGTAGAGCCTGGACAGGAAGTTGAGGGCTAAATAGCTAACCGTTTTGTAGAGCCTGGGCAGGAAGTTGAGGGCTAAATAGCAAACCGTTTTGTAGAGCCTGGGCTGGAAATTGAGGGCTAAAATGGCAAGGATGAAAGGGTTGATTAAACTTGAAGAAAGAGTAGCACCTAGTGAATTGTCATGTGGTGGTTTGGTGGACCACGCTCGTATGATGAGCAACCTTGCCTGACACCTGGATACTTGCATTATCTCCCATGCTAATGCCTAGGCTTTAGCTCAGGTGACTAACACGGTGTTAGGGCGTGCAGGAGGCCCAGGTTCAAAGCCAGTCACCAGACACAGACACCATCCACAGAAATAGTATGGCCTCACAGCATAGAACCCAGTCAGTCCCTCAGACACCATCCACAGTTACAGTATAGAATGGCCTCATCCCACAGAACCGCACGTGGCTAAGCGAACCCTTCATGACAGTGACTGTATGGGCAGTGCACAGACCCATCATTCCCCTCTTTCTCCTCTCTTCACATCTCTCTCACTTTGACCCCTCTAAAGAACCATGAGACCGTAATGATTTTCCTCCCTTTGGTCTCCGAGGTAGATTTCATGCGAGGTGTTCTGCTGGTGAAAATCAATGCGGCCTAATCCTTTTTTCTTTCCCCCCCACCCGTTTCCCCCCCTTTTGTGGTGGCGGCGGACGCACTCGCAGACAAAGGCACTGTTACGCCGGCGCGGCCGGGGGACGAGAAGAGTATGTCACTAACGCCGGCTAAGTGCTTTAGCCATGGCTGTCAGGGAAATGGGCCCGTGGAACAAGCAGAAAGAGACAGGACGACAATAGCCACAACACGGACAAAAGGCCATTTTTATGTCATCATCACCGCTAGAGCCGGAGTGGAGTACAGTAGCTCTGAGGAATAGAAGCTAGTCTTCACTACTAGGCTTTTGTTCGAAGTAAAACCCCAAACTGTCCGTTGCTATAGCAATGTGTTATTTCACTGGAGTGGGGTTTCTTAAAAAAAAGAGAGAAAAAAAGAAAATAAATAAAAGCAGATAATTCAGTACTCAAAGAACTGCCTAAATGGATACCACAGCCTTTGTGAACTTACCCTGAGACGTTTCTATGAAGAAAAAAACAATCATGTTTTCAACTTTGCGCTGTTCTCTGTTCAACCAGTAACATAAACAAAAACATGAACATTCAGGCCATGAAAATACATTCTGAGAAAAACAAAGATGCTTGATTTCAGAGAAGTTATCATATTATATGTGGTTCTTTAATATCCCATTCACTTTAAAATGGCCACCCCATAGAGTGTCATCCCTGGGCTTCTATATGTCGAAGCCTTGCAGTAGGTAGACTCATGCAAATCCCTGCTGCCATAGCTTATTAATAACGGAAAGACGATATCCCTCCCCGATATCTCTGTTTCTACAGTCCGCCCATCAGGAGCCCTTTAAAGGTCGAAGGGTTACAGTAAATCCTACCATGTTATTGGAATATGGCTCTATGGCTCTCCTCCGCAATCGAAACTCAACAGAAATCTCCACCGACCTCCTCCTTTTCTCCCTGTCTTTCCCCCCGCCGCTGACAGCAGAGTCAATAAAACTGAAATAATCTCAACCTTGGAGAATACTTGTGGCACCGCGCTCTTAATTATTTAATTTTATTTCCCTTCTCCTGTCGTCCTGTCGTAGGTTTGATTACTTCATAAAAACTATTGTAGGATGTTTGTCGAAGGATTAGTTAGTTTGACTTTGTCAAAGGGGGGTACTTAATTGTTCAATGGCATTGCAGCAGGCAAAGGCAAGTCTTATAGTAAGTGTTTGGCAGTAGGAAAACTAAGATAGAATATACTGTAGATTAAGTGTGAGAGTTAGTTATGAGCTGTAGATTAGATGTTCCTTTGGGAGATTGCTCTCCACCCTGTTAATAGACTACATGGTAAACAAATATCTTTTTTAAACAGTGACTTAGCTTACACAACCTTGTTTCTATGGAGCTAAAAGACTATTACTTAAATACAATCTGCTGTCCCACATAAACATCAACCTAGGTTGTCTATCTCTGAAGAGTTACAAATGTGTCTATACACTAAAGTTCTCAGTTTCCCCTACTAGAAACTCCTAGGACTTAAAGTGAGTTCTTAAGTTTCATGCAGCTAATGTACTAGGACTGTTTGGTTGTTACTCTTAGAAAGGATTGTTAAGAAAGGAGCAAGATGGTCTAGTATTGTAGTATTCCCAGTTGTTCTAACTAAAAACCAATGGGCTCAGAGACAGAATGTAACATTTGGGTTACTAGTATCTTTGCAGCACAGGGCTTTTTTTATTGCACATATCTGGCCTCCTAATGGGAAGCAGTTTAGTGGCTGTGTTTGAGTTCTGGGGCTTCAAAAGACTGATCGCATGGAGGGATATCTTGGAAGGATAGCTTGGAGGGATATCTTGGAAGGATAGCATGGAGGGATAGCATGGAAGGATATCTTGGAAGGATAGCATGGAGGGATAGCATGGAAGGATAGCATGGAGGGATAGCATGGAAGGATAGCATGGAGGGATATCTTGGAAGGATAGCATGGAGGGATAGCATGGAGGGATATCTTGGAAAGATAGCATGGAGGGATATCTTGGAAGGATAGCATGGAGGGTTAGCATGGAAGGATAGCTTGGAAGGATAGCATGGAGGGATAGCTTGGGAGGATAGCATGAAGGGATATCTTGGAAGGATAGCTTGGAAGGATAGCATGGAGGGATATCTTGGAAGGATAGCATGGAGGGATATCTTGGAAGGATAGCATGGAGGGATAGCATGGAAGGATAGCTTGGAGGGATATATTGGAAGGATAGCTTGGAGGGATATCTTGGAGGGATAGCATGGAGGGATAGCATGGAAGGATAGCTTGCAGGGATAGCTTGGAACAATAGCATGGAGCGATAGCATGGAGGGATAGAGGGCCTCCCGAGTGGTGCAGCTGTCTAGATTGAAGCGTCACTACAGACCAGGGTTCGATCCCAGGCTGTATCACAACCGGCCGTGACCGGGAGTCCCATAGGGCGGTGCACAATTGGCCCAGCGTCGTTTGGCGTCATCATGTTTCGGAGGACTCATGACTCAGCCATTGCCTCTTCCAAGCCCGTTGGGGAGCTGCAGCGATGAGACAAGATTGTAATTGAAACTGGGAGAAAAAGGGGGCAACGCCCCCCAAAATAAAAAAATAGTAGAGGGATAAAATAGAGCGATTGCTGTACAACTGCATATTTCATTTTGCCATTGTTTTCTTTCTGACACTTTATGCTGTCGGACACAAGGCCTGCATGGCGGAGCAGTTCCCTGAGATAAGAGCTGTTTATCTGCAGCGGTGGTTGGTCGATCATTTTGATGTAGCGTTATAATGGTGCCTCTTTTGATCAGGATGAGCCACTTTGAGGGGCCTAAGTACATCTAACATGCCCGGGCTTCTATCATCTGAAAGGTATGGCCGTGGCAGATAAGGGCCTGCCTCTGTTCTATTCGTCACGGTCTGACTGATACCTTTAACGGAGCTCACGGACGCTGAAAGACTGAAATCACACCTCCGGCATCTGTTGCGCTTCCTGATTCGTTGTTGACCTTTGCGTTTTAAATGTCTCCAATCTTTTTTATTTTTTGATGCATTGTGGAGGAAATGAAGGAGAGACTGACGTCACCAATAACAAAGCAGGAAGAAAGAGAAGGAGAGACTGACGTCACCAATAACAAAGCAGGAAGAAAGAGAAGGAGAGACTGACATTACCAATAACAAAGCAGGAAGAAGAGCGGGACAGACTGACGTCACCAATAACAAAGCAGGGTGTGATATGTCAGCTTTAATTCACTGTTGTGTTGTGCCCTTCTAGGTTATTACACCGAAGGTGGAAATCATTATCTGATGGGATATTTAAACCATTTTTTATTTGATTTTATTGCACCTCATCAGGAATGGGTAATAAGTCTAGCTGTGTGTGTGTGTGTGTGTCCACCTGAAACATGGTATGTCCTCACTCTTGGCCCTCATCCCTTTAAGCCAGTATATTCCTCAAAACCAATGGTAGATTGTGGCACTTGGGGTGCTTTAAAACACCCCTCCACTGGTGTTTAAAAAGACAGCCTAATCACCTAAGCCTTAAATTCAATTATTCCAGACGGCAGACATTTTACAATCTCCGATGGCTCCATTGACTTTCAGCAGCAATTTTCTTAGTGGGCTGTTCCGTGCTGTGGCATACAACCAGGGGCTTAGAAACTACTGTATACACTTTTTAAAGACTGAAAAAACACACACACTTCTCCGTCCTTCTTCCTCATATCAGATCTAATGCGATTGTGTCTGATGTATCCCCCAGCCTCTCTGTAGAGCTCTGGGATATCACTGCCACCAATCCCTAAGCACACTGGGCTCAGGCTCTGCCTTTGCCTTCGCATGCAGAAGTGCGGGAGAGACACTTACTGTAAGGAAGAAGTGAAAAATGTCGGCCATGCGTCAGATGAAAATGAATCTGTCGGTGGATGGAGAGTAAAAAAGGACTACAGTAGGTTTTCTCTTTTCTTCCCCTCTTTTTGTGCAAACGTGTGAGGTTTTCACATCGCCATCAATCATCATATGTGCTTCGGTTTGACCTTCCCCAGTAGATTCTGTGGATGCGATTGATTCCAACACCTCACTCCCCAAAGCGGGACGCTCCTCCCGACTGCCTTTCCCTCAGAACTGACATTTGTGTCACACTTATTTAGGTCCTCTGGCTCTCCCGTCCTTCCTCCCTCTATTTCTCACTCTGTACCTATTTCTCTATTTCCCTCTCGGCATCTCACTCACCTCTCCCTCTTTCCCTTCCTCTCCTCCTCGGGAATGGTCTAATTGACCCCATTGTACTCCGGAGCATTGGTGGCCATTTTGTTTTTCCTACTCAATGAGACACTATTTATAGACTGAGAAGCTATGTGCCTGCTGGTCCATTGTCGGCTCTCCACTCTTACAGTAGCTCTCAGCTGCACCAGATGGTAATGGCTGTGCCGGGGAATGTTCTGGAGTGGGCCCTCAAGCAGGGAGATGGAGAACAAGCTGCTTGATTTAAAGATGCCATCTTAAAGTTTCTCTTTAGCTAATTCTTCTAAAGGCAGTCTACCAGCCTCCTTAGAGCAGCATACTGATTATTAAAGTTATTGTCTTTGGGCCTCCTCTTAAGTTTGTAACCTAACCAGTGAGCATCCATTTTGTTTTGTGCCATAACGGAAAAAGTATAACACTATAATATGTACCTCTGTGGTTGCGTGTAAATGTATGGATAAGGAAGTCTGGCGTAAAATGATGAATTGTTAGTTGAATGCATGGGTGATTGTGTGAGGCTTGGGCTCTACACAATGGAGAGGAGTCCATTGATAATGGCAACACCAGCTGTGGACTTCGGCAAAGAAGCGATACATCATAATCATACACTAACAGAACAGCATGTGAATCCAAGGGATATTTATTGTGCAGTGATCCGAGTGTGGGGTCGGTTTGCTCTGATTGGACTTTGTTTAGTTGTTTCAGAATGGATCTTATATCTCTGTGTGTGTGTGTGTGGTATTGTATTGCACAACGGCTGAGGAGAAAGAGTGTTGTTGCCCTAACCCAGGCTGACAAGGTGTGAACCAAAGGGTTCACTCCACAGCAATGCACCAGCTGAACCCATTAGAACACACACACACACACCATGGCAGCCTGACATGACTTCACCTCAAAAAGTTAACCAAAGAAGACTTTCTAGCAATGTTGCTGTGTGTGTGTTCACACTATGCTAGGGAGGAATCAATATTTCACCTGTCATAATGTTGCACCGCCCCGAAAAAAACTGTTGTGTGATCTGACATTGGTGTGTTGTTTTTCCCCATGCCAGGGAGAACACTGAGCCCTAGCTTCTCATCAGATCTCCTGAAAGTGAGTAAATCAATATATTTTTCTACCTCTCCATATCACAGGTGTATTGTACATTATCCACATTGTGCTGGTGCTGTACAGTACTGCCAGAGCGTTGCTGTAGAAATAGAGGTTGAGCTGTGTGTGTGTGTGTGTGTGTGCATGCGTTCAGGTGTGTGTTTTTGTGAGAGTCCAACATCCCCCATCAGCAAAGAGGCAAGCCGAGTGAGCTCGCTCTGACCGGGGCTCTGCCGGTGCATTGAATTGTGGGATAATGGCACCGTGGGGTAGAGCGGCTGTAGTGAGGCTGACTCCAGTGGTGTCACGGTAACAGCTCTGACAGTGTCTGTGGTAACAGTCCCTAAGTGTGATCATGACTGACAATCCCCTGGGGCTCTGACGCTGTTCACGCTCTCTTTCTTGTGTGTGCTTTTCGTTCATACTCACTATTGTTGCTTTTATTGTTGCTTTGCGTTCGATATTTGAGAATGCGTTGCGGCCATGGTAAAGCTGTAGTTTTCTGACTTTTTACCCTCAAACTGTTTTTTACCTCAGGAGAAGATCTTGGAGGATTTGTCACAGCAATCCACCTGTTGTATGTCCTCGTTCGTTACAGTATGTTAGCATTTTGGGCTAACGTTAGCTCTCCATTAACTTGTGTTCATTCCTACCTCAAGTGGCAGATGGATGACGTTTAAAAACATGGGCTCCATTGCACTGGGCAAGCTAAGGTATTTTAAACAATTGTTAATGTTTGAACCCTTGTGAGTACATAATCATCTCTTCACATCATCCATTTTACATAACACTTATGACAACAACAATCAGCTCGCGTCCCTGGCCTCGACCTACCCAGAATGCATCCTCTTAGTAGATGCCAACCACTCTAAGGCAAAGAGAGAAGGGTGGTGAAGTGCTACCTGTGTCCCTGAGAAGTGGAGACAGTAATTACCAGCTGTTTGTGGGACTTACAGTACGACAAAAGAGGGGCCTTTGGTTAACGAGAGCCGGGGTTAAGAAGCAGACACCGGGCTGTAATTGTAATCTCATGTAGGATTATTATTCATAGGGCACACACACACACACACACACACACACACACACACACAGAGAGTGAGAGGGAGGCATTATACGATCACGTCAACGGCGCTTTGATCTGTTGTGCGGCGTCAAATATCGTTCCAGCCCACACAGTCACAGACAGACGTGGATCATCGCCTGTCAATCTGAATCAACGGTGTGAATTAAGAGCTGTCTGCTGTTGTGGTTGTCACTGGCTGCTCTCTCTCTCTAGTGTGTGTGTGTGTGTGTGTGTTTGTGTGTGTGTGTGTGTGTGTGTGTGTGTGTGTGTGTGTGTGTGACAAAGATTGTGATTCATAGAAAAATCTAAATAATAGATACAATAAACATTCTCTTCAATAATATCCTCATGTTTTCTCTGAGATTATACTTGGATGTATTTATATGAGCAGGTTAAAGTGCAATATGTGTGCTGTACATTAATACCAGTGTAAAGTACTTAAATAAAAAAAACTTGAAAGTACTGCTCAAGTAGTTTTTGGGAGTATCTGTAATGTACTCTTTGTATTTTTGAGAACTTTTACTTTTACTTCACTACAGCTCTAAAGAAAATGATGTACGTTTTACTCCAAACATTTTCCCTAACACCCAAAAGTAAAAATGTAAATTAAATAAATAAGGTAAAAATAAAAACATCTGCATATCTATCACTCCTGTATTAATGCTAAATTGTAATTGTAATGCTCTATAGCCTATTTATTGCCTACCTTCCTACTCTTCTACATTTGCACACACTGTACATAGATTTTTCTATTTTTCTTTTGTGTTATTGACTATACGTTTGTTTATGTGTAACTCTGTGTTGTTGTTTTTGTCGCACTGCTTTGCTTTATCTTGGCCAGGTCGCAGTTGTAAATGTGAACTTCTCAACTGGCCTACCTGGTTAAATAAAGGTGAAATAAACATTTTGAATGCTTAGCAGGACAGCAAAATGGTCCAATTCACACATTTATCAAGAACACATCCCTGGTCATCTCTACTGCCTCTAATCTGGTGGACTCACTAAACACACATGCTTTGTTTGTAAATCATGTCTGAGTGTTGGAGTGCGCCCCTGGCTATACATAAATGTAAAAAACAAGAAAATGGTGCTGTTTGGTTTGCTTAATATATGGAATTTGAAATGATTTATACTATTACTTACTTTTGATACTGAAGTATATTTCAAACGAAATACTTTTAGACTTTTACTCAGATAGTATTTTACTGGGTATTTTACTCACTTTTACTTTCTATTAAGGAACATTGCCTTCGGAAAGTATTCAGACAT
Source organism: Oncorhynchus mykiss (assembly GCF_013265735.2). Lineage (NCBI taxonomy): Eukaryota > Metazoa > Chordata > Actinopteri > Salmoniformes > Salmonidae > Oncorhynchus > Oncorhynchus mykiss. The sequence continues at coordinate 64,905,141 of NC_048574.1, read as the reverse complement.
TTACTCAGTACTTTGTTGAAGCACCTTTAGCAGCGATTACAGCCTCGAGTCTTCTTGGGTATGACGCTACAAGCTTGGAAAACCTGTATTTGGGGAGTTTCTCCCATTTTTCTCTGCAGATCCTCTCAAGCTCTGTCAGGTTGCTGCACAGCTATTTTCAGGTCTCTCCAGAGATGTTTGATTGGGTTCAAGTCAGGACTCTGGCTGGACCACTGAAGGACATTCAGAGACTTGTCCCGAAGCCACTCCTGCGTTATCTTGGCTGTGTGATAAGGGTCGTTGTCCTGTTGGAAGATTAACCTTCGCCCCAGTCTGAGGTCCTGAGCGCTTTGAAGCAGGTTTTCATCAAGGATCTCTGTGTACTTTGCTCCGTTCATCTTTCCCTCGATCCTGACTAGTCTCCTAGTCCCTGCTGTTGAAAACATCCCCACAGCATGATGCTGCCACCACCATGCTTCACCGTAGGGATGGTGCCAGGTTTCCTCCAGACGTGATGCCAAAGAGTTCAATCTTGGTTTCATCAGACCAGAGAATCTTGTTTCTCATGGTCTGAGAGTCCTTTAGGTGCCTTTTGGCAAACTTCAAGCGGGCTGTCATATGCCTTTTACTGAGGAGTGGCTTCCGTCTGGCCACTCTACCATAAAGGCCTGATTGGTGGAGTGCTGCAGAGATGGTTGTCCTTCAGGAAGGTTCTCCCATCTCCACAAAGGAATTCTGGAGCTCTGTCAGAGTGACCATCAGGTTCCGTATATAGACATGTGTGTGCCTTTCCAAATCATGTACAATTGAATTTACCACAGGTGGACTCAAGTTGTATAAACATCTCAAGGATGATCAATGGGAACAGGATGCACCTGAGCTTCATTTCGAGTCTCATAGCAAAGGGACTGAATACTCATGTTTTTTATTTGTAATACTTTTGCAAAACATTTCTAAAAACCTGGTTTCGCTTTGTCATTGTGGGGTATTGTGTGTAGATTGATGAGAAAAATGTTTTATTTAATTCATTATTGAATAAGGCTGTAACGTAACAAAATGTGGAAAAAATGATGGGGTCTGAATAGTTTATGAATGCTCTGTATCTTTACTTTTACTCAAGTATGACAATTGGGTACTTTTTCCACCACTGATTAATACATATCCTAAAAATGCCTTTGTTGGGAATTCCAGGTGTGCTCCACTCATGAAGGTTTTGTCTTTTCCCAGAAGGTAGCACCTATATGGAAGTAATCTTGTGAATTCCATCTATCAGATCTGAATCCTTCCTGTGAGAAAAACCATGGTAATTACAAAGCCACTTTGATCTTTCCAAGGTGTAGCTTCCCTATCGAAACGTGGCGAGAGGAGAGCATCTCTCTTCCTAGTTATCGACTGTATCCCTCTCTCTGTCTCTGTCTCTCTTTTCTGCTCTTATTCTACTGCATCCTTCCTGTCTATGTGTCCAGTAGTGATAACTCCTTGGCTCTGCTCTTTGATTTGCCCTCTTTTCTGGCATTTGGATGGAAATGTGCGAGTGTGGAAGTGTCGAAGCGCCAAATCACCCCTCTCTCGCCATTTCTACTTGACATTTGCTTGAGATTTCATGCTATTTGGATGCATGGTCTCTTTTTCTCTCCATCTCTCATTTTGACTCCCTCTCTTGCTCTTTCTCTCTGTCTCTCTCCCTCCATCTCTTTCTTTCTTTCTTTCTGTCATGAGTATTCTATTTTTCTCTCTCTCTAACGATAGTGTGCCAATTGCCCCAAGGAGCTCCTTCCTGTAGAACACGTGTCAAACTCATTCCAACGGAGGGCCGATTGCCACTAATTAGTAAGGAACTCCCCTCACCTGGTTGTCTAGGTCTTAATTGAAAGGAGACAACTAAAACCAGCAGAGACTAGGCCCTCCATGGAATGAGTTTGACACCAATGTTGTAGAACCATATGAGCTCACAACCACTTCCTTGTGTGATGCTTCAGGGAGAGTCAAAGGACCAGGTAGCCTCCTGTGGAGAAAGTCTTTAATTCAAAGTCCCAAACCAATAAACCCAATATAAAGGACCTGATTTTAATACACCTCTTAATGAAGACTCTTCATGTTAATAGCGGCATCATTTAACCAGCCCGGGAAGAAAACTAAGTTAGAAAAAAATAAATAGCGATCACACTTTATTTTCCTCAACATAGTTTGCCTGTGAGAGCATCTCCCATCTCCCTAAATATCCCCGCCCCCCGCTCCCCTGCTGCGAAGCGTTTCAGGGAAGCGCTCTGCGTCGACAAGTTAATAATATATTGCAATTTGTTAATTAAGGGCGAAATGTCTTGTGCTTTCCCAATACAAATGAATCATTGAAATGAACAGAGAGAGGGGGCCTCGTCTGTACCATAATGACATAAAAGAGGCATGCTGTTTGATGGGCTGTTCAGGGGAGACTAACCGGTGCCTGTGAGGAGAGGAAATCAATAAAGGTTGGGTGGGGAGCGCTCAGGTCTTCTGACGGGGAGGAGAGCTTCCTCTCTGTGTGTGTTTGTGTGTGTGTGTGTGTGTGTGTGTGTCGGTTCTCTGTCTTGTCTATCTCGCTGTCTCCCGAAAGCATCCTTTCAACAGTGAAGACAGCAGTGCCCAGGTTCATTTTCACTCTTTTACCCCATCCGTCTCTCCCTTCTTCCCTCCTCTGCCTCCTTGCTCTTCCCTTCCTACGTCTCTCTCTTCATCCCTCTCTCCTCATCCCACTGTCAATGTGACATTGTTTATTACAACCCACCTGGCTGAGAGAGAGAGGACTGTGTCTGAAGAGCTTTTAGTTATGGTGTTGTGTTGTGTTCTGAGGTACTGTTGTCTGTACTGTGTACCATAGTGTGGTGCTGTGCTGACGAAAACCCCAAAGACAAACAAGCCCAATCCTCAGTCATTACCTTTCTTCATTGTATTACATCTCTAATAATTGAATTTAAAATGTTGTTCTTCATTATTTGTTTTCCCTCTCAACCAATGTTTGATTAATATATTTATTTATTTGAGGAAAGAGAGAAAGAGGAGAATAGAGGGATAGAGAGAGGTTCAAAGATGGAGGGATGCGGGTGGCTCGCTGGGTAGAGCAGCAGGAGGCGAGGCTCAGAGCCTGCAGCTAGAGAGAGACTGATAAAGACTTATTCAAAGCAAATCTTTGTCCTCCACCAACTTTGGGCCTTGGCTCAATATGAAAGCAGGCAGGAGCCATTTCATGGGAGAAATACTAATGACGGTGTCAAGAGAGAGAGAGAGAAGGAGAGAGGGAGATGCATTTGCGAATGCTTTTAGAGAAAATGGATACTCTAGTTGCATTCCGATTCTCTACCGTTCACCCAGAAGTGTACACTCGTTCACGCCCCCGCATGCAAGCATGTCTGAAGGGCGTTTTCTTTGCTATTTAAAGGTTAGAAAATGGCGCTTCAGACAGTCTTGATAGTCAGGGTGGACTTACACCATCAGACCTGCGTTCAAATACTAAAGCTTTTTTTACTGCCAGATGGGCGGGGTTTGCACTTTTGGAACTATTCCATTGGTTCCAATGCTCCAGGCTAGCTCAATCATGTGCAGCTATTTAAAATAATACTAATTCTATGTCAACCTAGGTCTGACAGCCATAGAGAATAAGCCTCTTTGCACTTTCTCTCAACAAAAGACAAGGCAAGGGCCAAAAGCTAATTATTACAAGGCACACAAGTTTATTAGTCTTTTAAAGCAGTCATAAACGCAACAAAAACTCTTCTTGAGGGGATCCTAATTTAATTCAACCGCGAGACTGGACAAGCTGTATTGATTACACAAGTGATGTTCCCAATGGCATCGCTTTCTCATTTTAAACAGTGGCCTGCCATTCATTTAAACCTTTCCCATTTGTCTTGGTGAACGGCTTTTTGTTTGTTTTCTGCTTTATTAAAGATGCTTATTCTGTTCACGCTTCACCTATTCACACATCGAGCTGTGAGTTGACTCTAAAGTGTGTGTGAATAGCACATGTAAACAGGGCTAGGAAGATACCCATATTTCTTCATCATGACATGTTCACTGGGTATATTCTGCACAGAGAGTTCCTCTGACCCAACATACTCTGCTAGACTGAGGCCTGAGCACTGCAGAAAAAGCCCTCCCTCCCTCTCCCACTTTTTCTTTCCATCCCAAACTTTTTTGTAGCGAGTCATTCCGTTGGCATTGTAGCAGAAGCAGCGGTCGCCCTCCCGGTGGCATCTCATTGGCTCGCTCTCCAGGGGCCCAGCAGTCAAGCGGGATCTCATTGGCTCTCTCTCCGGGCACACAGCGGCCCCCGACTTTTCTCTTTTCATTGTTTCCTCTCCTTCAAAGACCCAGCCCCCGCAAATGCTAACTTTCCTGCCTGCCAAACCAATCTCCTGGGGTGATGTTAGCGCGCTACGCTAGCTGCTACACTAGCTACTCCCAGCTAGCCCCAGTGGTGGCTACTCACTGTTGAATGTTAGTGTTTCCCCCTCCCTCCAACTCAACTCAACTGAACTGGAGCCCCCTGCCGCGATGCAAAGGTCTGGGTGACACAGTACGCTTCAGAGGGTTGACACTTTGATACACGCTGTGGAGCTGCTGAGGGTTGCTCCACAGAGCAGGACAAGGACAGTGGGCAGGCACAGTCTGGAGTGGATTGTGTGTACACACTATGCATGCATGCACTTAGACACACATACTAACCCACACAGAGAGGCGCAGCATGCAGCATGGATTATAGTGTGCCGGTGCTTTTGGACAGACTACCTTACTATGCAGATCATATGGATAGCATATTGATCCCATACTGTACTGTTTCTTTTTTTAAATTAGATTTGATTTGTTTATGGAAACATTAACCTTATGAGTCGACAAGCAGTGATGTTTTCCACATCATCTCTCGGTATTGGGTGTTTCACTTAAGCCATGAATTAACCGTGATGTTTCTAAGTTCATCTCTGGCCACTTCATCAATAAACCTGTACATAACAAACGTACCACCTTTCCCTCTGACAAAGACGTAAACATCCTAATAGACTTCCAGTGGCTGATATCGTTACCAACCTCTTCATTTCCATCTTGCCTAGACGTAAACCTCCTAATATAATACACTGGCAGACAGCTAAAATCAGTGGAATATAATGCTAAACCTGTACTTATGGTACAACAAACATAACCAACCTCGACCTCCTTTCCTTTCTTTTAACAAAGACATAAACCTGTCAGGAAGCTAATTCAGCTGACTCTAATTCTCCTCTGTGCTCTGTGGTTTGTTTAATGCCAGTCCAAATCAATGCTATTGATCCAGCCCAGCCTTTCTTTATCATATGCAGTGTTTACATATTGCCAATTAGATGGCCGTTTGTCATAAATTGACAGCCACAGTAATGATAGCTCTGTGACATATTTTTACAGGGCCATTGATTAAAACATTACCGCCCTTAATTGAGTAGAGGGATCGATCGGTGAAACTGCACTGTGCACGCACACACACACACACACACACACACACACACACACACACACACACACACACACACCAAATGTATGTGGTGCCACAGGTCACTGGCGTTATAACATGAAAAAGTACCTGTCCTTTCTGGAGCCTTGAGGTGTAGCTCAGGCGTATTGACGCCGACGAAATCTAGGCCTGACACAGGAGGGGCATGTAAATATCAGCCAGAGATACTGTAAATCATTGACAGCAACACACGAAAGCTACAATGAGTGAGGCAACAGTGTATAGACACAGTCAGTATGCTAATGTTTGCTAGCTGTCAAGGTCATGGACAAGGTTGGGTTGCTCAGTGTTTATCCTGACTGCTTCATGACCTGAACCAGGGAGAACTCTGGGGCCTAGTTGTACTGTAGGCTACAGGTGGGTTCAGTCAAGTCATGGGGTCAGGAGAAACTATTGGCCCTGGTCATAGGATATGGTGGATGTCTTAAAACTACTGACTCTAGTCATAGGACATGTCAGATGTGTTAAAACTACTGGCTCTAGTCATAGGACATGTCGGATGTCTTAAAACTACTGACTCTAGTCATAGGACATGTCAGATGTGTTAAAACTACTGACTCTAGTCATAGGACATGTCAGATGTGTTAAAACTACTGACTCTAGTCATAGGACATGTCGGATGTCTTAAAACTACTGACTCTAGTCATAGGACATGTCAGATGTGTTAAAACTACTGGCTCTAGTCATAGGACATGTCAGATGTGTTAAAACTACTGACTCTAGTCATAGGACATGTCAGATGTGTTAAAACTACTGACTCTAGTCATAGGACATGTCAGATGTGTTAAAACTACTGACTCTAGTCATATGACATGTCAGATGTGTTAAAACTACTGACTCTAGTCATAGGACATGTCAGATGTGTTAAAACTACTGACTCTAGTCATAGGACATGTCAGATGTGTTAAAACTACTGGCTCTAGTCATAGGACATGTCAGATGTGTTAAAACTACTGGCTCTAGTCATAGGACATGTCAGATGTGTTAAAACTACTGACTCTAGTCATAGGACATGTCAGATGTGTTAAAACTACTGACTCTAGTCATAGGACATGTCAGATGTGTTAAAACTACTGACTCTAGTCATAGGACATGTCAGATGTGTTAAAACTACTGACTCTAGTCATAGGACATGTCAGATGTGTTAAAACTACTGACTCTAGTCATAGGACATGTCAGATGTGTTAAAACTACTGACTCTAGTCATAGGACATGTCAGATGTGTTAAAACTACTGACTCTAGTCATAGGACATGTCAGATGTGTTAAAACTACTGACTCTAGTCATAGGACATGTCAGATGTGTTAAAACTACTGACTCTAGTCATAGGACATGTCAGATGTGTTAAAACTACTGACTCTAGTCATAGGACATGTCAGATGTCTTAAAACTACTGACTCTAGTCATAGGACATGTCGGATGTGTTAAAACTACTGACTCTAGTCATAGGACATGTCGGATGTGTTAAAACTACTGACTCTAGTCATAGGACATGTCAGATGTGTTAAAACTACTGACTCTAGTCATAGGACATGTCAGATGTGTTAAAACTACTGACTCTAGTCATAGGACATGTCGGATGTGTTAAAACTACTGACTCTAGTCATAGGACATGTCAGATGTGTTAAAACTACTGGCTCTAGTCATAGGACATGTCAGATGTGTTAAAACTACTGATTCTAGTCATAGGACATGTCGGATGTGTTAAAACTACTGACTCTAGTCATAGGACATGTCAGATGTGTTAAAACTACTGACTCTAGTCATAGGACATGTCAGATGTGTTAAAACTACTGACTCTAGTCATAGGACATGTCAGATGTGTTAAAACTACTGACTCTAGTCATAGGACAGTTTCTGTGGAAAGAGGAAAGGTGTTACCGGGCAGGCCAGGAACAGAGGCAATGCCACATGGCGACCAGTGACTCACCACTCACCGGCTTAACCAACGGCAGTTCCCCGCTCACTGTGGGCAGCCAATTAGAGCCAGCAAGATTCCGGGGACCACCTGCAGCTTTTATAGCTACCTTTCAATTAGGAGCTGATTAAGAACGCCAATAAGAACCCCACAATCCAACTTCCCCAACCTCCGTGTATGCATAACGACCAGCCATTAAACTATAAGGGGAGCTAGGGCTGTGACTAGGGATACGTATGTATGCTGAGCCTGGCAGGGGCCACCTCACCCATGTCTGCCCTGGGCCGTCTCTGAACACATTACATTAAGAAGGACTGTGTGCTTCCCGGGCCTCTCACCTCTCCTCTCCCGCACACTGACCACAACAGATGATGCAGTTACAGGGTTTAGGGAAACTGTTAGACTTAATGGGTGGAGTGTGGGGGTGTGTGCATGTTTTGTGAATTTTTATACTTACACATATATTATTCTCTGTTTCACAACACTCCCATTTATATGTGACGTTTGGTAAGAAAATGAGATGGAAGCAAATATTACCACATCAAAATATTCTTAGTGAGTGCAATACAGCTCCTTGGTTCAACAGCTTTCAGAAAGGGAAAAATACTTTTAGCTTTTCAGACTAACAAGATACTGTATGTATTGCTTGTTAGAAGGTATTTTCACTGGCTTCCTGTATGCACTTTGTTCGCCATTCGTTTGCCCATATTCATTGTGCTACTCCTCTTTTTTGTGAACTCTCTTCCTACAATAGTAAACAATGGTACCCACACACTTGAAATAATAAGGTTTTATATAATGCAATTTCCCATGTTTACCCTCATTATTGAGTTTACTCTGCACCTGGGACTCAAAGCACAGTACACACGTCTTCTAAGAAATGTAATAAACAGTATGTCAGCAGACGCAGAATAATTGTCACGTCCTGACCTTAGTTCCTTTTTTATGTCTCTATTTTGGTTTGGTCAGGGCGTGAGTCGGGGTGGGCATTCTATGTTTTGTTCTATGTTTTTTACTTCTATGTGTTTGGCCTGGTATGGTTCCCAATCAGAGGCAGCTGTCAATCGTTGTCTCTGATTAAGAACCATACTTAGGTAGCCTGTTCCCACCAGTGTTTGTGAGTGCTAGTTTTCTGTCTCTGTGTCTGCACCAGACAGAACTGTTTCGTGTTGGTCTATTTTTGTAATTTTGTCTTAGTGTTCTTAAAATAAATATTAACATGGACACTTACCACGCTGCGTTTTGGTCCGATCTTGACTACTCTTCATCAGACGAAGAGGATTGTTACAGTAATAAGGACAATGCGTAGCTCTGTTGCTAGCTACCCCACCTACCTTCTACTGCGATACATGGTTCACATTAGTAACACAATGAAACAAGTCCATATCTGTATCTCCATTATACCACAGGTGTTATAGATAATAGGAGCCGCTTTTCACACTTTCTAAGGACCAAATACTGATATTCACTGAACTAAACAGAACTGAGTTAGTACTATGTTTGATGCTGTCTGTGTATATACTCCAGATATACTAGGTGTATATGTTAGTTATATGTTAGATTTGCAGAGAGATTTCAAGTGCTAATATCTGTGCTTATTAGTTGAACATCCAGACCAATTGGTCCCCATCAGTCTGATATGAGCCCAGATCTATCATCTGGTCATTACAACTAATTGTAATGGAGAAATTGCAGGCTCTGGGATAATTGTAAACAATTATGCAATTTGTGATGGAAAGGAAATTACTTCCTAGAATACATCCGTGCCAAAGGTGTGCAGAAGATGGTAAATGTTTTTGGTAACACTTCCTATAAATACCCTCTTCGTAATGCACTCGAAGTGTGTTTATTATGGTACACTTATAGTGCATCATAACAATTGCTATAAGCTGTCATAGTAATATATATTATTATTTGGATGTTTGTAGGTTCAAATCCCACTTTAGAAAGTATATTATTATTATTATTTCAAGACTATCACCCCATAGGACTCACATCTGTAGCCTTGAAATGCTTTGAAAGGTTGGTCATGGCTCACATCAACACCATCATTCTAGACACCCTGGACCCACTCCAATTCGCGCCCCAACAGATCCACAGATGACGCAATCTCTATTGGACTATATACTGCCCTCTCCCACCTGGACATGAGGGACACCTATGTGAGAATGGTGTTGATTGACTACAGCTCAGCGTTCAACACAATAGTGCCCACAAAGTGCATAACTAAGCTACGGACCAGGGGACTAAACACCTCCCTCTGCAACTGGATCCTGGATTTCCTGACGGGCCGCCCCCCAGGTGGTGAGGGTAGGCAACAACACATCCACCACACTGACCCTCAACACGGGGCCCGTACAGGTGTGTGCTTAGTCCCCTCCTGTACTCCCTGTTCACCCACGACTCCAACACCATCGTTAAGTTTGCTGACTACACAACGGCGGTAAGCCTGATCGCCGCCGCCGACGAGACAGCCTATAGGGAGGAGGTGAGAGACCTGGCGGTGTGATGTCAGGACAACAACCTCTCTCTCAACGTGATCAAGACAAAGTAGCTGATCGTGGACTACAGGAAACGGAGGGCCGTGCACGCCCCCATTCATCTCAATGGGGCTGTAGTGGAGCGGGTCGAGAGCTTCAAGTTCCTCGATGTCCACATCACTAAGGACCTATCATGGTCCACACACACCAACACAGTCGTGAAGAGGGCACGACAACCCCTCTTCCCCCTCAGATTTGGCATGGGCCCTCAGATCCTCCAAAAAGTTCTACAGCTGCACCATTGAGAGCCCATTGCCTGGCTACATCACCGCTTGGTATTTCAACTGCTTAGCATCCGACCGCAAGGCGCTACCGAGGGTAGTGCGTACAGCCCATTACATCACTGGGGCTGAGCTCTCTGCCATCCAGGACCTCTATACCAGGCAGTGTCAGATGAAGGCCCTAAAAATGGTCAGACTCCAGCCACCTGAGTCATACTGTTCATTCTGCTACTGCACGACAAGCGGTACCGATTCACCGAGTTTGAAACCAACAGCACCCTGAACAGCTTTTACCCCCCCAAGCCATAAGTCTGATAAATAGTTAGTCCGGGTAACTATTTAACTATCTGCATTGACCCTTTGCACTAACTTTTCACATATGCTGCTGCTACTTTTTTTTTATCTATCCTGTTGCCTAGTCACTTTATTCCTACTTATATGTACAGTACATACTGTATCTACCTCAATTACCTGCATATCTACTCGGTACCGGTACACTGTGTATACAGTGCCTTGCGAAAGTATTCGGCCCCCTTGAACTTTGCGACCTTTTGCCACATTTCAGGCTTCAAACATAAAGATATAAAACTGTATTTTTTTGTGAAGAATCAACAACAAGTGGGACACAATCATGAAATGGAACGACATTTATTGGATATTTCAAACTTTTTTAACAAATCAAAAACTGAAAAATTGGGTGTGCAAAATTATTCAGCCCCTTTACTTTCAGTGCAGCAAACTCTCTCCAGAAGTTAATTGAGGATCTCTGAATGATCCAATGTTGACCTAAATGACTAATGATGATAAATACAATCCACCTGTGTGTAATCAAGTCTCCGTATAAATGCACCTGCACTGTGATAGTCTCAGAGGTCCGTTAAAAGCGCAGAGAGCATCATGAAGAACAAGGAACACACCAGGCAGGTCCGAGATACTGTTGTGAAGAAGTTTAAAGCCGGATTTGGATACAAAAAGATTTCCCAAGCTTTAAACATCCCAAGGAACACTGTGCAAGCGATAATATTGAAATGGAAGGAGTATCAGACCACTGCAAATCTACCAAGACCTGGCCGTCCCTCTAAACTTTCAGCTCATACAAGGAGAAGACTGATCAGAGATGCAGCCAAGAGGCCCATGATCACTCTGGATGAACTGCAGAGATCTACAGCTGAGGTGGGAGACTCTGTCCATAGGACAACAATCAGTCGTATATTGCACAAATCTGGCCTTGTCGTTTAAAGTTTGCCACAAGCCACCTGGGAGACACACCAAACATGTGGAAGAAGGTGCTCTGGTCAGATGAAACCAAAATGGAACTTTTTGGCAACAATGCAAAACGTTATGTTTTGGCGTAAAAGCAACACAGCTCATCACCCTGAACACATCCCCACTGTCAAACATGGTGGTGGCAGCATCATGGTTTGGGCCTGCTTTTCTTCTGCAGGGACAGGGAAGATGGTTAAAATTGATGGGAAGATGGATGGAGCCAAATACAGGACCATTCTGGAAGAAAACCTGATGGAGTCTGCAAAAGACCTGAGACTGGGACGGAGATTTGTCTTCCAACAAGACAATGATCCAAAACATAAAGCAAAATCTACAATGGAATGGTTCAAAAATAAACATATCCAGGTGTTAGAATGGCCAAGTCAAAGTCCAGACCTGAATCCAATCGAGAATCTGTGGAAAGAACTGAAAACTGCTGTTCACAAATGCTCTCCATCCAACCTCACTGAGCTCGAGCTGTTTTGCAAGGAGGAATGGGAAAAAATTTCAGTCTCTCGATGTGCAAAACTGATAGAGACATACCCCAAGCGACTTACAGCTGTAATCACAGCAAAAGGTGGCGCTACAAAGTATTAACTTAAGGGGGCTGAATAATTTTGCACGCCCAATTTTTCAGTTTTTGATTTGTTAAAAAAGTTTGAAATATCCAATAAATGTCGTTCCACTTCATGATTGTGTCCCACTTGTTGTTGATTCTTCACAAAGAAATACAGTTTTATATCTTTATGTTTGAAGCCTGAAATGTGGCAAAAGGTCGCAAAGTTCAAGGGGGCCGAATACTTTCTCAAGGCACTGTATATTCAAGTTATCGTTACTCATTTTGTATTTATTATTATGTGTTATATCTCTCTCTACATTGTTGGGAAGTCCACATAAGTAAGCATTTGACTTTTAGTCTACAACTTTTGTTTGCGAAACATGTCACAAATAACTTTAGATTTGATTTTGATTATTGATGCCTAGTGAGTACAGTGCAGTTAAGAGTGAGGAATGGGTGTAACATGTACATTTTTTATTTATTCAATCAGAAAGGACATCACAGAGACCTCCTATGATTTACATCACTGTGATAGATTCAAAGGCTGTGTGTGTTTTTTCAATTTTCGCCTAAAATGTCATATCCAAATCTAACTGCCTGTAGATCAGGCCCTGAAGCAAGGATATACATATTCTTGGTACCATTTGAAAGGAAACACTTTGAAGTTTGTGGAAATGTGAATTGAATGTAGGAGAATATAACACAATAGATCTGGTAGAAGAAAATACAAAGAAAAAAACAACCATATTTTTTTTTCTTCCACCATCTTTGAAATGCAACAGGGAGGTCCCACATCTAGCCATCACTCTGGTAATTACGATGGTGTCCACAAGATGGCAGCAGTGCATGTGCAAAGTTTCCGACGAATAACTTGAATCGTAAAGGAGACATTTACATTCACGTTACATTCTTCTGCAAGAATATGGTGTATACTTGGACTTTGATTTAGCTTTTCCAGTATTAGTAGCCATATTATACGTTTAATATTTGCAAAAGACCCAGTTTCATAACTTTATAACTCTCCATATTCTTATAATTTTTGTCCAAAAGGAAAAGGCTTGGTGTCTCACAAGGTTAGCAGCTACATTTTGCGACAGATACGGGGTTTCCTGGTACTCCCGTAAAGCCCATCTCACTGGCTATCTAGCTAGTTTTGTTTGACCCCGATTGGTGCTTATTTGACAAAGTTACAGTCGATCAAGTGAAGACTGCCTGCGTCATCGGCGTGCCATGAAGGCGTCACTCTCTGACCAAATTTGGTGTCCTATAGGATATACTACACCCCTAATGATATTGTGTCTGGTTACGTTCTAGGATCTCTGATTAATAAATACGAACGTGATTTGACTGGTTGAAACAACGTTTAGGGTTAGATTTTCACAGATTTCTTTCTTTGCAAATTGAATGAGTGGAAATACAAAATCGATCGTGCATGCTATATGGACCTTTTTAGGATATGAAAAAAGATTTTATCTAACAAAACGACACTTCCTGTTATCTATCTCTGGGATCCTTTGGATGATAAATCAGAGCAAGATTTCAGAATGTAAGAGCACATTTCACCTTCAGAGGTGAATTTATCAAACCTATCGCAGTGAAAAAGTGTTTTGTTGTTAGGAGCTCTCCTCAAACAATAGCATGACATTTTTTTTGCGGTAATAGCTATTGTAAATTGGACTGTTCAGTTATATTTACAAGAATTTAAGCTGTGATCGTGACACAAGACGCTGCATGATTTACAACTGACCCATTGAAGGGACAAATATCCCTATTAATAAAGACACATAATCAGAGAGATCCTTTTGTCTCTTTATTGGTAGACATTTTCCTTTATGGAAGACGTTAGTGTCAATATCCCACCACCACTATCAGGGTTCATCTCAAGGTCTTATACTGTGCATACAGTAAAATTATTTAACAGTAACTACAATACCCTGTATAACAATCAGTGGTGTACTTAAGTAAAAATACTTTAAAGTACTACTTAAGGTTTTTTGGGGGGAGGGGGTAGCTGTACTTCACTATTTATATTTTTGACAACTTTTACTTTTCCCTCGCACCCAAAGTACTCATTACATTTTGACAGGAAAATTATCAAATTCCCACACTTATCAAAAAAACATCCCTGGTCATCCCCTGCCTCTGATCTGGCGGACTCACTAAACACACATGCTTCATTTGTAAATGATGTCTGAGTGTTGGAGTGCACTATTTTACAGGGTGACTTTCACTTTTACTTGAACCATTTTCTATTACTTTTACTTGAGTATGACAATAGAGTAATTTTTCCACCACTGATAACAAAGTACCATACGAATACATACAGATAAAGATTGGTTACTGGATTGTTTATTCACGAGGTGTGGAAGGATAATGGGGCTCAAAATCTGGCAACCCCTATTGGTTTCCCACCAGCAATCCACTCCACAAGTCTTCACCCTCATTAAACCTCTAGACAAAGCCAAGCCATGCCGTTTCATTTCAAACATTCACCTCCTATTTGTCATCTTACCAAATGCGAGAACAGGAATCGTTGTTGCCATTTGATTGGGGCTCATGCAGACTGCGCCCAATTTCTTAAATTACACTGTTATACCCTGCAGAAACCTGTTTTTTTTTTTTTACTTCTCTTGTTTTTAGTGTCTCGGTTTCTTTCTCTCTCTCCATCTATCCATCTTTTAAAGAAACATATATATTTGGTTATGGTGTCCCGGTGAGATGAAAGTATAATTATCTGTTCACACACACACACACACACACACACACACACACACACACATATATATATGAAAGGAGTGGGTCTTAATTAGGGTCCTACCAGATCTGGGAGAGGAGAATGTTCTCTGTCTGTCTCTGTCTGGTTAGACTGCATGGTGATGGACCAAACCCCATGTTGCCTAAGAGACCAGGGAGAAGAGGATGGAGGGGGGGGGAGAGAGAGGGGGGGGGAGGGGGGAGGGGTCGTGTAAAAACCAAAATACAATAAGAGAGAGAGAGAGAGAGAGAGAGAGAGAGAGAGAGAGAGAGAGAGAGAGAGAGAGAGAGAGAGAGAGAGAGAGAGAGAGAGAGAGAGAGAGAGAGAGAGAGAGAGAGAGAGAGAGAGAGAGAGAGAGAGAGAGAGAGAGAGAGAGAGAGAGAGAGAGAGAGAGAGAGAGAGAGAGGAGAGGGAGAGCAGACCTGCCCTAACCCCAGTCCTATCCATCTATACCTGCCCTAACCCCAGTCCTACCCATCTATACCTGCCCTAACCCCAGTCCTATCCATCTATACCTTCCCCAACCCCAGTCCTATCCATCTATACCTGCCCTAACCCCAGTCCTATCCATCTATACCTGCCCTAACCCCAGTCCTACCCATCTATACCTTCCCCAACCCCAGTCCTATCCATCTATACCTGCCCTAACCCCAGTCCTATCCATCTATAACTTCCCCAACCCCAGTCCTATCCATCTATACCTGCCCTAACCCCAGTCCTATCCATCTATACCAGCCATATCCATCTATACCAGCCCTATCTATGTATAACTTCCTCAACCCCTGTCCTATCCATCAATACCAGCCCTATCCATCTATACCAGCCCTATCACCTATATCAGCCCTATCTATCTATACCAGCCATTCCCATCTATACTAGCCATAACACCAGCCCTATCCATCTATACCAGCCCTATCATTTATACCAGTTCTATCATCTATACCAGCCCTATCCATATTTACCAGCCCTATCATCAATACTAGCCATATCCATCTATACCAGCCCTATCATCTATACCAGCCATATCCATCTATACCAGCCCCAACCCCAGTCCTATCCATCTATACCTGCCCTAACCCCAGTCCTATCCATCTATACCTGCCCTAACCCCAGTCCTACCCATCTATACCTGCCCTAACCCCAGTCCTATCCATCTATACCTGCCCCAACCCCAGTCCTATCCATCTATACCTGCCCCAACCCCAGTCCTATCCATCTATACCTGCCCCAACCCCAGTCCTATCCATCTATACCTGCCCTTACCCCAGTCCTATCCATCTATACCTGCCCTAATCCCAGCCCTATCAATCAATACCAGCCCTATCCATCTATACCAGCCCTATCAATGTATAACTTCCTCAACCCCTGCCCTGTCATGTATACCAACTCCATCATCTATACCAGCCCTATCTATCTGTAATAGCCCTAACACCCTAACACCAGCGCTATCTAGCTATACCAGCCCTATCCATCTATACCAGCCCTAACCCCAGCCCTATCATCTATATCAGCCCTATCTAGCTATACCAGCCCTATCCATCTATACCAGCCCTATCTATGTATACCTTCCACAAACCCAGTCCTATCTAACTATACCAGCCCTATCAATCTATACCAGCCTTAACCCCACCCCTATCATCTATATCAGACCTATCTAGCTATACCAGCCCTATCCATCTACACCAGCCCTATCTATGTATACCTTCCCCAAACCCAGTCCTATCTAACTATACCAGCCCTATCAATCTATACCAGCCTTATCCATCTGTACCAGCCTTAACCCCAGCCCTATCATCTATACCAGCCCTGTCCATCCATACCAGTGTCACGAATCTCGCCGAAGATGGTGCCTCTTCCTGTTTGGGCGGCGCTCGGCGGTCGTCGTCGCCGGCCTATTAGCTGCCATCGATTCCCTTTCCGTTTGTTTCTGTTTATTGGGTTTAATTGGGTACACCTGTTTTGAGTTAGTGTTGTTTGTAGGCTATTTTAGGGCACTAGGCCCGCTGGGTATTTGTGCGAGCTTGTTCTCTGTTATTTTGGTGTTGGTGTATAAGTGTTATCTCATTATTTTTCGGACAGTTTTAGTCCTGTGTATTTTGGACGGGTGGTTTCATACGCCCTAGTGTTGGCATGTCCATGTCTCCGCTGTCGTTAGAATAAATAGATTCACGTACGATATTACCTGCTCTCTGCGTTTGACTCCTCCACCGCACCATTTATAGAAGTCGTAACAACCAGCCCTATCTATCTATACCAGCCCTATCCCCAGCCCTAACCCCAGGCCTATCCATCTATACCAGCCCTATCATCTATACCAGCCCTATCATCTATACCAGGTCTATCATCTATACCTGCCCTATCCATTTATACCTGCCCTAACTATCTGTACCAGCCCTAACCCCAGCCCTATCCATCTATTCTAGCTCTATTCATCTATACCAGCCCTTTCCATCTACACCAGCCCTATCCATCAATACCAACCCTATCCATCTATACCAGCACTATCATCTATACCAGCCCTGTCCATCTATACCAGCCCTGTCCATCTATACCAGCACTATCCATCTATACCAGCACTATCATCTATGCCAACACTATCATCAATACCAACCCTATCCATCTATACCAGCACTATCATCTATACCAGCACTATCATCTATACCAGCCCTGTCCATCTATACCAGCCCTAACATCTATACCAGCCCTGTCTATCTATACAAGCCCTATCATCTATACCAGCCCTATCCATCTATACCAGCCCTAACATCTATACCAGCCCTATCCATCTATACCAGCACTATCTTCTATACCAGCCCTATCAATCTATATCAGCCCTAACATCTATACCAGCCCTATCCATCTATACCAGCCCCATCCATCTATACCAGCCCTATCCATCTATACAAGCCCTAACATCTATACCAGCCCTAACATCTATACCAGCCCTAACATCTATACCAGCCCTATCCATCTATACCAGCCCCAACAACTATACCAGCCCTATCATCTATACCAGCCCTATCCATCTATACCAAACCCAACATCTATACCAGCCCTAACATCTATACCAGCCCTATCCATCTATACCAGCCCTAACATCTATACCAGCCCTAACATCTATACCAGCCCTATCCATCTATACCAGCCCTAACATATATACCAGCCCTAACATCTATACCAGCCCTATCCATCTATACCAGCCCCAACAACTATACCAGCCCTATCATCTATACCAGCCCTATCCATCTATACCAAACCCAACATCTATACCAGCCCTAACATCTATACCAGCCCTATCCATCTATACCAGCCCTAACATCTATACCAGCCCTAACATCTATACCAGCCCTAACATCTATACCAGTCCTAACATCTATACCAGCCCTATCCATCTATACCAGCCCTAACATCTATACCAGCCCTAACATCTATACCAGCCCTAACATCTATACCAGCCCTAACATCTATACCAGCCCTATCCATCTATACCAGCCCTAACATCGATACCAGCCCCAACATCTATACCAGCCCTATCCATCTATACCAGCCCCAACAACTATACCAGCCCTATCATCTATACCAGCCCTATCCATCTATACCAAACCCAACATCTATACCAGCCCTAACATCTATACCAGCCCTATCCATCTATACCAGCCCCAACAACTATACCAGCCCTATCATCTATACCAGCCCTATCCATCTATACCAAACCCAACATCTATACCAGCCCTAACATCTATACCAGCCCTATCCATCTATACCAGCCCTATCCATCTATACCAGCCCTAACATCTATACCAGCCCTAACATCTATACCAGCCCTAACATCTATACCAGCCCTAACATCTATACCAGCCCTAACATCGATACCAGCCCCAACATCTATACCAGCCCTAACATCTATACCAGCCCTATCCATCTATACCAGCCCTAACATCAATACCAGCCCCAACATCTATACCAGCCCTAACATCTATACCACCCCTTTCCATCTATACAAGCCCTAACATCTATACAAGCCCTATCCATCTATACCAGCCCTATCCATCTATACCAGCCCCATCCATCTATACCAGCCCTAACATCTATACCAGCCCTATCCATCTATACCAGCACTATCTTCTATACCAGCCCCATCCATCTATACCAGTCCCATCCATCTATACCAGCCCTAACATCTATACCAGCCCTCACATATATACCAGCACTATCTTCGATACCAGCCCTATCCATCTATACCAGCCTAACATCTATACCAGCCCTATCCATCTATACCAGCCCTAACATCTATACCAGCCCTATCCAGCTATACCAGCCCTAACATCTATACCAGCCCTATCCATCTATACCAGCCACAACATCTATAGCAGCCCTATCATCTATACCAGCCCTATCCATCTATACCAAACCCAACATCTATACCAGCCCTAACATCTATACCAGCCCTATCATCTATACCAGCCCCAACATCTATACCAGCCCTAACATCTATACCAGCCCTAACATCTATACCAGCCCTATCATCTATACCAGCCCTAACATCGATACCAGCCCTATCACTATACCAGCCCTATCAGTATACCAGCCCTAACATCTATACCAGCCCTAACATCTATACCAGCCCTATCCATCTATACCAGCCCCAACATCTATACCAGCCCTAACATCTATACCAGCCCCAAAATCTATACCAGCCCCAACATCTATACCAGCCCTAACATCTATACAAGCCCCAACATCTATACCAGCCCTAACATCTATACCAGCCCCAACATCTATACCAGCCCTAACATCTATACCAGCCCCAACATCTATACCAGCCCTATCCATCTATACGAGCCCCAACATCTATACCAGCCCTAACATCAATACCAGCACTATCCATCTATACCAGCACTATCTTCTATACCAGTCCTATCCATCTATACAAGCCCCAACATCTATACCAGCCCTATCCATCTATACCAGCCCTAACATCTATACCAGCCCTATCATCTATACCAGCCCTAACATCTATACCAGCCCTATCCATCTATACCAGCCCTATCCATCTATACCAGCCCTAACATCTATACCAGCCCTATCATCTATACCAGCTCTATCATCTATACCAGCCCCAACATCTATACCAGCCCTAACATCTATACCAGCCCTATTATCTATACCAGCCCTAACATCTATACCAGCCCCAACATCTATACCAGCCCTAACATCTATACCAGCCCCAACATCTATACCAGCCCTATCCATCTATACCAGCCCTATCCATCTATACCAGCCCCATCCATCTATACCAGCCCCATCCATATATACCAGCCCTAACATCTATTCCAGACCTATCCATCTATACCAGCACTATCTTCTATACCAGCCCTATCCATCTATACCAGCCCGATCCATCTATACCAGCCTTAACATCTATACCATCCCTATCCATCTATACCAGCCCTATCCATCTATACCAGCCCTATCCATCTATACCAGCACTATCTTCTATACCAGCCCTATCCATCTATACCAAACCCAACATCTATACCAGCCCTAACATCTATACCAGCCCTATCCATCTATACCAGCCCTGTCCATATATACCAGCCCTAACATCTATACCAGCCCTAACATCTATACCAGCCCTATGATCTATACCAGCCCTAACATATATACCAGCCCTATCCATCTATACCAGCCCTAACATCTATACCAGCCCTATCATCTATACCAGCCCCAACATCTATACCAGCCCCAACATCTATACCAGCCCTAACATCTATACCAGCCCTATCATCTATACCAGCCCTATCATCTATACCAGCCCCAACATCTATACCAGCCCTATCCATCTATACCAGCCCTATCATCTATACCAGCCCTATCATCTATACCAGCCCTATCCATCTATACCAGCCCTATCCATCTATACCAGCCCTAACATCTATACCAGCCCTATCATCTATACCAGCCCTATCATCTGTACCAGCCTTATCCATCTATATACCATCCCTATCATCTATACCAGCCCTATCATCTATACCAGCACCAACATCTATACCAGCCCTATCATCTATACCAGCCCTATGATCTATACCAGCCATATCCATCTATACCAGCCCTAACATCTATACCAGCCCTAACATCTATACCAGCCCTAACATCTATACCAGCCCTAACATCTATACCAGCCCTATCATCTATACCAGCCCTAACATCTATACCAGCCCTATCATCTATACCAGCCCCATCCATCTATACCAGCCCTATCATCTATACCAGCCCTATCCATCTATACCAGCCCTAACATCTATACCAGCCCTAACATCTATACCAGCCCTAACATCTATACCAGCCCTATCATCTATACCAGCCCTATCATCTATACCAGCCCTATCCATCTGTACCAGCCCTATCATCTATACCAGCCCCAACATCTATACCAGCCCTATCATCTATACCAGCCCTATCATCTATACCAGCACTATCCATCTATACCAGCCCTAACATCTATACCAGCCCTATGATCTATACCAGCCCTAACATATATACCAGCCCTATCCATCTATACCAGCCCTAACATCTATACCAGCCCTATCATCTATACCAGCCCTATCATCTATACCAGCCCTATCATCTATACCAGCCCCAACATCTATACCAGCCCTAACATCTATACCAGCCCTATCATCTATACCAGCCCTATCATCTATACCAGCCCCAACATCTATACCAGCCCTATCCATCTATACCACCCTATCATCTATACCAGCCCTAACATCTATCCCAGCCCTATCATCTATACCAGCCCTATCATCTATACCAGCCCTAACATCTATACCAGCCCTATCATCTATACCAGCACTATCCATCTATACCAGCCCCAACATCTATACCAGCCCTATCCATCTATACCAGCCCTATCCATCTATACCAGCCCCAACAACTATACCAGCCCTATCATCTATACCAGCCCTATCCATCTATACCAAACCCAACATCTATACCAGCCCTAACATCTATACCAGCCCTATCATCTATACCAGCCACAACATCTATACCAGCCCTAACATCTATACCAGCCCTAACATCTATACCAGCCCTATCATCTATACCAGCCCTAACATCGATACCAGCCCTATCACTATACCAGCCCTATCAGTATACCAGCCCTAACATCTATACCAGCCCTAACATCTATACCAGCCCTATCCATCTATACCAGCCCCAACATCTATACCAGCCCTAACATCTATACCAGCCCCAAAATCTATACCAGCCCCAACATCTATACCAGCCCTAACATCTATACAAGCCCCAACATCTATACCAGCCCTAACATCTATACCAGCCCCAACATCTATACCAGCCCTAACATCTATACCAGCCCCAACATCTATACCAGCCCTATCCATCTATACCAGCCCCAACATCTATACCAGCCCTAACATCAATACCAGCACTATCCATCTATACCAGCACTATCTTCTATACCAGTCCTATCCATCTATACAAGCCCCAACATCTATACCAGCCCTATCCATCTATACCAGCCCTAACATCTATACCAGCCCTATCATCTATACCAGCCCTAACATCTATACCAGCCCTATCCATCTATACCAGCCCTATCCATCTATACCAGCCCTAACATCTATACCAGCCCTATCATCTATACCAGCTCTATCATCTATACCAGCCCCAACATCTATACCAGCCCTAACATCTATACCAGCCCTATCATCTATACCAGCCCTAACATCTATACCAGCCCCAACATCTATACCAGCCCTAACATCTATACCAGCCCCAACATCTATACCAGCCCTATCCATCTATACCAGCCCTATCCATCTATACCAGCCCCATCCATCTATACCAGCCCCATCCATATATACCAGCCCTAACATCTATTCCAGACCTATCCATCTATACCAGCACTATCTTCTATACCAGCCCCATCCATCTATACCAGCCCGATCCATCTATACCAGCCCTAACATCTATACCAGCCCTATCCATCTATACCAGCCCTATCCATCTATACCAGCCCTATCCATCTATACCAGCCCTATCCATCTATACCAGCACTATCTTCTATACCAGCCCTATCCATCTATACCAAACCCAACATCTATACCAGCCCTAACATCTATACCAGCCCTATCCATCTATACCAGCCCTGTCCATATATACCAGCCCTAACATCTATACCAGCCCTAATATCTATACCAGCCCTATGATCTATACCAGCCCTAACATATATACCAGCCCTATCCATCTATACCAGCCCTAACATCTATACCAGCCCTATCATCTATACCAGCCCTATCATCTATACCAGCCCCAACATCTATACCAGCCCTAACATCTATACCAGCCCTATCATCTATACCAGCCCTATCATCTATACCAACCCCAACATCTATACCAGCCCTATCCATCTATACCAGCCCTATCATCTATACCAGCCCTATCATCTATACCAGCCCTATCCATCTATACCAGCCCTATCCATCTATACCAGCCCTATCCATCTATACCAGCCCTATCATCTATACCAGCCCTATCATCTGTACCAGCCTTATCCATCTATATACCATCCCTATCATCTATACCAGCCCTATCATCTATACCAGCACCAACATCTATACCAGCCCTATCATCTATACCAGCCCTATGATCTATACCAGCCCTATCCATCTATACCAGCCCTAACATCTATACCAGCACTAACATCTATACCAGCCCTAACATCTATACCAGCCCTAACATCTATACCAGCCCTATCATCTATACCAGCCCTAACATCTATACCAGCCCTATCATCTATACCAGCCCTATCCATCTATACCAGCCCTATCATCTATACCAGCCCTATCCATCTATACCAGCCCTAACATCTATACCAGCCCTAACATCTATACCAGCCATAACATCTATACCAGCCCTATCATCTATACCAGCCCAATCATCTATACCAGCCCCAACATCTATACCAGCCCTATCCATCTATACCAGCCCTATCATCTATACCAGCCCTATCATCTATACCAGCCCTATCCATCTATACCAGCCCTATCCATCTATACCAGCCCTATCCATCTATACCAGCCCTATCCATCTATACCAGCCCTATCATCTATACCAGCCCTATCATCTGTACCAGCCTTATCCATCTATATACCATCCCTATCATCTATACCAGCCCTATCATCTATACCAGCCCCAACATCTATACCAGCCCTATCATCTATACCAGCCCTATGATCTATACCAGCCCTATCCATCTATACCAGCCCTAACATCTATACCAGCCCTAACATCTATACCAGCCCTAACATCTATACCAGCCCTAACATCTATACCAGCCCTATCATCTATACCAGCCCTATCATCTATACCAGCCCTATCCATCTATACCAGCCCTATCATCTATACCAGCCCTATCCATCTATACCAGCCCTAACATCTATACCAGCCCTAACATCTATACCAGCCCTAACATCTATACCAGCCCTATCATCTATACCAGCCCTATCATCTATACCAGCCCTATCCATCTATACCAGCCCTATCATGTATACCAGCCCCAACATCTATACCAGCCCTATCATCTATACCAGCCCTATCATCTATACCAGCACTATCCATCTATACCAGCCCCAACATCTATACCAGCCCTATCCATCTATACCAGCCCTAACATCTATACCAGCCCTATGATCTATACCAGCCCTAACATATATACCAGCCCTATCCATCTATACCAGCCCTAACATCTATACCAGCCCTATCATCTATACCAGCCCTATCATCTATACCAGCCTCAACATCTATACCAGCCCTAACATCTATACCAGCCCTATCATCTATACCAGCCCTATCATCTATACCAGCCCCAACATCTATACCAGCCCTATCCATCTATACCAGCCCTATCATCTATACCAGCCCTAACATCTATCCCAGCCCTATCATCTATACCAGCCCTATCATCTATACCAGCCCTATCATCTATACCAGCCCTATCCATCTATACCAGCCCTATCCATCTATACCAGCCCTATCATCTATACCAGCCCTATCATCTGTACCAGCCTTATCCATCTATATACCATCCCTGTCATCTATACCAGCCCTATCATCTATACCAGCCCCAACATCTATACCAGCCCTATCATCTATACCAGCCCTAACATCTATACCAGCCCTAACATCTATACCAGCCCTATCATCTATACCAGCCCTAACATCTATACCAGCCCCAACATCTATACCAGCCCTATCATCTATACCAGCCCTATCATCTATACCAGCACTATCCATCTATACCAGCCCCAACATCTATACCAGCCCTAACATCTATACCAGCCCTATGATCTATACCAGCCCTAACATATATACCAGCCCTATCCATCTATACCAGCCCTAACATCTATACCAGCCCTATCATCTATACCAGCCCTATCATCTATACCAGCCCTATCATCTATACCAGCCCCAACATCTATACCAGCCCTAACATCTATACCAGCCCTATCATCTATACCAGCCCTATCATCTATACCAGCCCCAACATCTATACCAGCCCTATCCATCTATACCAGCCCTATCATCTATACCAGCCCTAACATCTATACCAGCCCTAACATCTATCCCAGCCCTATCATCTATACCAGCCCTATCATCTATACCAGCCCTAACATCTATACCAGCCCTATCATCTATACCAGCACTATCCATCTATACCAGCCCGAACATCTATACCAGCCCTATCCATCTATACCAGCCCTAACATCTATACCAGCCCTATGATCTATACCAGCCCTAACATATATACCAGCCCTATCCATCTATACCAGCCCTAACATCTATACCAGCCCTATCATCTATACCAGCCCTATCATCTATACCAGCCCCAACATCTATACCAGCCCTAACATCTATACCAGCCCTATCATCTATACCAGCCCAATCATCTATACCAGCCCCAACATCTATACCAGCCCTATCCATCTATACCAGCCCTATCATCTATACCAGCCCTATCATCTATACCAGCCCTATCCATCTATACCAGCCCTATCCATCTATACCAGCCCTATCCATCTATACCAGCCCTATCATCTATACCAGCCCTATCATCTGTACCAGCCTTATCCATCTATATACCATCCCTATCATCTATACCAGCCCTATCATCTATACCAGCCCCAACATCTATACCAGCCCTATCATCTATACCAGCCCTATGATCTATACCAGCCCTATCCATCTATACCAGCCCTAACATCTATACCAGCCCTAACATCTATACCAGCACTAACATCTATATCAGCCCTAACATCTATACCAGCCCTATCATCTATACCAGCCCTAACATCTATACCAGCCCTATCATCTATACCAGCCCTATCCATCTATACCAGCCCTATCATCTATACCAGCCCTATCCATCTATACCAGCCCTAACATCTATACCAGCCCTAACATCTATACCAGCCCTAACATCTATACCAGCCCTATCATCTATACCAGCCCTATCATCTATACCAGCCCTATCCATCTATACCAGCCCTATCATGTATACCAGCCTCAACATCTATACCAGCCCTATCATCTATACCAGCCCTATCATCTATACCAGCACTATCCATCTATACCAGCCCCAACATCTATACCAGCCCTATCCATCTATACCAGCCCTAACATCTATACCAGCCCTATGATCTATACCAGCCCTAACATATATATACCAGCCCTATCCATCTATACCAGCCCTAACATCTATACCAGCCCTATCATCTATACCAGCCCTATCATCTATACCAGCCTCAACATCTATACCAGCCCTAACATCTATACCAGCCCTATCATCTATACCAGCCCTATCATCTATACCAGCCCCAACATCTATACCAGCCCTATCCATCTATACCAGCCCTATCATCTATACCAGCCCTAACATCTATCCCAGCCCTATCATCTATACCAGCCCTATCATCTATACCAGCCCTATCATCTATACCAGCCCTATCCATCTATACCAGCCCTATCCATCTATACCAGCCCTATCATCTATACCAGCCCTATCATCTGTACCAGCCTTATCCATCTATATACCATCCCTGTCATCTATACCTGCCCTATCATCTATACCAGCCCCAACATCTATACCAGCCCTATCATCTATACCAGCCCTAACATCTATACCAGCCCTAACATCTATACCAGCCCTATCATCTATACCAGCCCTAACATCTATACCAGCCCTATCATCTATACCAGCCCTATCCATCTATACCAGCCCTATCATCTATACCAGCCCTATCCATCTATACCAGCCCTAACATCTATACCAGCCCTAACATCTATACCAGCCCTATCATCTATACCAGCCCTATCCATCTATACCAGCCCTATCATCTATACCAGCCCCAACATCTATACCAGCCCTATCATCTATACCAGCCCTAGCTCCAACGCTGGATCTCCTTTCTCCAGCTCATAGAATGTGCTTAGCCAAACAATACTTTCCCTACCCCAATCTCTTCCCCCTGGCTGTGTGTGTGTGTGTGTGTGTGTGTGTGTGTGTGTGTGTGTGTGCGTGTGCGTGTGTGCGTGCGTGCGTGTGTGCGTGCGTGCGTGTGTGCTTGCGCATCCAGGTGAATTGTCTCGCGTCGGTCTAAGCTGGGAACCGTGGGTCACGACCGACCAGTGGAGCTTGCGAAACAGGCTTACGCTTGGAGGGTGTGGCCAGCAGAGTATCTTTGAAACAATCGCTGTGCCGAGAGATAGCCAGACCCTTTAAATCTGCCATTCGCACTGCACTACCCTATTTCCTTTCCTGCCCCTTCCTCCTACTTCCTTACCCTTCCCTCACCCCTTCTTCTCACCTTTCTTCCACTTTCTCCCCCTTCTCCTCTCTTCCTCAACCTTCCTCCCCTTTCCTCCACCTCATCCTTCCCCGAGATAAGGTCTCCCAGGAAGTTCAACACATGAAATAGATTCACCCCGCCTCCCCATCTCACACACACACACACACGTGTCAAGATGACATCAGTGGCAAACCTCCTGTCAACACAGTTTTTTTCAACAAGGGCCTTGGATCCACCGACAGTAGCAGGAATTTTACCACGCATTAACAGTGCCAGAATTATGGAATTAGGTGCTAGGTAATCATATTGTTTGGCACTGTAGTTCTGATTCGTATTGCTTTCCCCCCAGGATGAGCCAGCCTTGTGCCCGCGGATCAGTTGCAACATTGCATGTCTTCCATCACAAGCAGCGGATTAAAGGCAAACCCCGGAGCTTACCTGTGGATTCCTGATGTGGCTTTAATATAAAACAGAGACTGTTTTGAATAATACCAATAAAGCCCCGCTAGCCACAACTCACGTGGACCACGCCGCAGTGCTTTGACGTGGCGGAGCCGATGGTTCTCAGTTCACACACACAAAACCCCGCCTGGTGAAAGAGAGCCACTGGGTTTCTCAACATCCGCTCCAGAATGAAACAGATTCTAAGGACATGGTTCACAGTGTTACACTACCTCATCATATCAGCTCAGGCCTCTTATACGAGACGTCCATTAGCCTAAAGGATTATGAGGAGGAGGAGTAAGGTGGGGCTGTTATAGTGGAAGTCGGCTGTCTGAACTGTTCAATAAGAGTCTGTAAACACCAGTGGAGGCTGCTGAGGGGAGAACGGCTCACAATAATGTCTGGAACGGAGCGAATGGAATGGCATCAAACACACAGAAACCATGTTTGTTCTTTTTGATACCATTCCACCGATTTTGCTCCAGCCATTACCACAAGCCCGTCCTCCCCAATTAAGTTGCCACCAACCTCCTGTGGTACTCACTCTATGGACAGATAGGTGTGTGTATCACAGGAGGCTGGTGGCACCTTAATTGGGGAGGACGGGCTTGTGGTAATGGCTGGAGTTGAGTTAGTGGAATGGTATCAAATACACCAAACACATGTTGATGCCATTCCATGTGCTCCGTTCCAGCCATTATTATGAGCCGTCCTCCCCTCAGCAGCCTCCACTGGTGTGTATGCTGGACTAGTATGACATGTATTGTCATAGGAATGTATTTGTGTGTCCTAATGTATAGCCAACATAATGAGGTGTGTCTGTGTTGTATGCAACACGTGTGCCTTCGGTGAACAACAGTGCTTTGTGGAGAGAATTCAGGAGGGTCTGTTGTGGAGGGGAAGTCTCTGTCTTCTCCTTTGGAAGGATGCATCCGTGGCTGTTTTGGATGTGACAACACAATGCCACCATACCTACCGCTGTGACGGTGCATTCTAACGAGAGCTAACGCTAGCGCCCATTAATAAATGATGAGGAAGGCTTGGCAAGGAAAACACTGGGAACAATCAGCCCCGGTAATGCTTCAATGCCAAAACAACCTCCCCCCCCCACACACACTCCTTCAAAACACGCCATTTCAAACTGGGCACTGTGATTTTGAGGATTGAAAATACATGAGTCTGTGGTGACTGAAATGCTTGTGAACAACCACCCCGGTCTGATCTATAGATACATATAGTACAGACTCCAAGACACAATATTTATTAAAATGTTAAACAGATTTTTCTGATTATTTAGGATACAGGTGGAAATGAGTCTGTAATAACTGAAATGAAAGGTGTTGGTGAAAGGTGCTGGTAGTGAGTGTGTTTTTTGTAGTTGTCTGATGTTTTGGATGCTGGTTGTTCCTGTATATGAACGTATCCAATGAGAACACAGTGTTTCATTTTGTCTTGCAAAACGTTTTTCTACAGTGTGCCCTACTGAACTCAGAGGTTATGGTCAACAGTTGGTTAGAAGTCCAGTTCACTTCGGCCATTTAGAGGTGGAGGTCAAAGCTATCTCTATTTATCTCCATGGCGAGAGCCTAGCAACTGCCTAACAACAGCACGCTCCACACTGAGAAGCATGCCTTCTCTCTGGTTCTCTCCATCCCTCTCTCTCTCCATCTCCCCAGAGTCTTGTTTGGCTCTCCCCGTTTGAGGTGGTTGTTTTGTGGCAAACTGACTGGCGGCAGCTGGGTTAATGAGTCTGGATGCTGATCTTTCTGGCTGTCTGAGTGTGGGAATGAGTGGCCATTCCACTGGACACGCGCACACACACACCCTGGGGTCCTGTGGTGACAGTCTGTCTGCGCTGCTGGATCCAACGCTCAGCTCAACCCCTCCCCCAGGGAAACTGACAAACACTGCTAATGGTTCCGTTACATCTGCTATTTAGCCCTCCATAATGGGGACGTCTTAAGGAAGCGCGCCTCTCATAACCGGCCCACTGACGTGTCTACATCGTCTGTTGTTCCCATGAGACCATGATCTCCTACTCTCTGACACAAGCTATCACTAAAACTATTGCTTCACTTAAAGCTGCAATACGTCACGTTTTGGGTGACCCTATCAAATTCACATAGAACTATAAGTTATAGATCTGTCATTCTCATTGAAAGCAAGTCTAAGAAGCGGTAGATCTGTTCTATGTTAATTTTTTCTATACTTCCTGTCTTAAGTTTCGCTTTTACGTCTTTCAAATTTTTTTCTTATGGAAAACATACAGTTTTGTCACATAAACTGAAAAAAGGCAAACTATTCAAATTTTTGCAACCAGGAAATGGCGGAGCGATTTCTGCATAGTACCATCTTTAAACTGCCCCAGGGTTAGTCTTACGCATCAAACCCTCACCTGTCCTCTGCCTTATGACTCCACGATACCTGCACAGTAATGCCATGAATTAACATCCCTCCACCCACTCTCCTCTCATAATTACTGCCATTCCAGTTGCGCCCCCCTTTGCTAGCTAACTAGCACAGCCAGCAATTAGCCCAGCTAGGCTTAGCTTGCTCGTCTCACCATGCGTTTCTAACACATATCTCAACCCTAATTGGGCTAAGTCTCCTGTAGAGTGCAGCGTCCCTCAAGGCCCCGTTACTGGCTATAGCGGGATCTGTGTTATGATTCATCTCACTATTATTACAGGTCAAAGGGCCAATTAAATCAAAGGCAATTTGACCTATATTTTAGCATAGTGGGTGTTAGCGTTAGCCTACCGAGAAGCAATGGGGTTTTGCCCCTGTGTGCTAGACCGCTAACCTCCAACCGCTATCCACTACACCCAGGTCTCTGTTCGAACTAGGTCATCATAAAGCCCAGGCTTTGTGTGCGTATTAGGCCTGGATGTTGGAAGGCAGGGGACCCCTCGGTTTCACATGCCTTTTTCACAGCTGGAGCGCTAGCTAGCTCATCTCAGCAGCTCACATCACATAGACCCATGTGAAGATGTGATGGTTGGGTTTTGTTCAAGGATGCAAAACTATAAATAAATGAGGGCGATGCTCAGCCTCAGTTGGAAGATGGATGCTGTACTCCACATCCACCCACTCTCCCTCAAATGCCCTTGGATGTAACGCAAGCCTTTTATAACTTTTTGTTATGTGTTGCGTGTGTGTGTGTGTGTGTGTGTGTGTGTGTGTGTGTGTGTGTGTGTGTGTGTGTGTGCGTGTGCGGTGTTCGGTGTTGCCCATACCAGAGCCTTCATTTCAGGGCCAGAATGATTGTACAGGTGTGCGACTGGTGAACAATGCCTCTACTCTCGAAAACAGAAAAAGCCTTTTCAAAAGGCCCTCTCACTTCATGTGACTCCATACGACGCAGGCGAACACAGATGTCCCCGACGCAAATCTGAAAATTTGTCGTAGGAGTGAACATGCCTCGTGAAGTATTTTGTCCTCCTTCCTGAGGGTCGTCATTGGACTCTACTGAAAAACACTAACTATTGAGCTGTTTGTTGGGTCTTTGCACACATGGCCCAGACAGTCTTTGGTTGTCACTGGCATTGCTGTTGAAAGGAAGTGATCCACCGTACTAAGAAAGCAGGGCTGGTAAATTGTTAACAACCACTCATGGCAACATTACCTCAGTCTGTATAGTGTGTATAGCTCTAAAGTACTATTTTCTGGCTATTACTATTCATGTTGACGTGTTTGAGGATAATGTTTCTCCAGGTTTTTGTAGCCCTGCACCTCATAGAAAATGAGCCCATTTCAATAGGATGTGCATTTGGCAACACATATTTGGAGTGACAGCAAATGACCTTATCTTGGGTTATTCTTTGCATAACTGACTTTCATAATATATGTTTTTATTGTAGTGAATCCTTTAAGTCTTGAGATATCTTTGTAACCCTGAAATACAAACACTTACATTGACAAGGCTACCATGTTGACTACCAGAAAAACAGTATGGTACCAAACCCGTATATCATTATTCCCTGCATTCATTTGCACTCCATTTAATTCCAACTACAATATTTTAACCTTGTTTCAAAGACAGTATACAATAGCTATAGTGTTTATTTTCGACTATTCAAATGGCCGTTCACGCAACCAAGCCAGCGAATTATGTCGAGGCCAAGAGGAATGGAAAATATTTGAATTTCTCTGAAATATATTCATGTTGGATTCATTTAGTTTTACAAAGGATCACGAACAGCTGTAGGAGCAGTACACTGACATCTCATTCATCATGATGTTCTCAGACAGTAATGGTAAGGAGTAATGGTGTGGTTTTGGGGATGTTTCCCCACACATTCCCACATTTAGCTTTCGGGAGTCTCCAGCAGGGACTTTAGGTTTTGTAGCCCTGCATGTTCACATTTGCATATCCTCGATGCCTTTAGAGTGCCGTGAAACAACAACAGCATGTATCCTGACGTCTTAGTGCTTTAGGATACTACTCAGGTATGATAACATCAGAAGAACGACAGAAGGTGATGAAAATCAGAGATTCAGGTTATTACAAATGCTTGTTCATAACACTGGAAGTACTTTTAAAATATGCAAAAGTGCATATTCATGTGAATATAAACAAGTCAAATTAAATTTCCCTCAAAAGTATATATTTTTTATTCCAAGGGAAAGTTTTGTTGTGGTAATAGTCAAAGTGACCTACAGTCTGTCAGTCTGACTGATTTGGGCAGAGATCACTGTGTGCTGCAAGCAACGTTCTGTCACAAGTAATTCATGTCGAACCCACACCTCTGGACATGATTAATTCCAAACTAGGTTTAATTAATAAACTCAATCAATCAAGCTAATTGAGGACACAGTGGGAGCTTCCAACAGGTAGGCCTACTATACCAGCGGTGAGCCTGCATGGAGAGGGAGAGAGAGAGAGAGAGAGAGAGAGAGAGACTTGTATTTATATACTGTACTTGCAGATCTTCCTGTGAAAGACAGTTCCCCTGAAAGACAGTTGTGGTGTTCTTTCCTTTCCCTGGACGATTCTGTGGTGTTCTTTCCTTTCCCTGGATGATTCTGTGGTGTTCTTTCCTTTCCCTGGATGATTGTGTGGTGTTCTTTCCTTTCCCTGGATGATTCTGTGGTGTTCTTTCCTTTCCCTGGATGATTCTGTGGTGTTCTTTCCTTTCCCTGGATGATTCTGTGATGTTCTTTCCTTTCCCTGGATGATTCTGTGGTGTTCTTTCCTTTCCCTGGATGATTGTGTGGTAGTTGTTGAACCCAACTCGCTACATGTCACCGATCACGTCTATGACATGATGCCCCTTGGCCCTCAGTCAACCTGCCTCCTCTGATCCTGTCCCCATCTAGGGGGTCTCTACTAGGGAACACTGTGGCAAAGTTGCCCAGATGTTAGCCAAAACGTTGTCCCGGCGTCTGCCAACGGGCGTGAGATCAAACGATAGACGGTTCGACACCAGCAGTGCTTTCATCCGAACACCCACAGTGCGGCGCTATGGGGGGGCACGCTGTGCAATGCAGGGAAGCAGGCCCCACTCCATTATGGAGTAGGAGTACTACAGTCCAGACTACCCATGGTGTGACAGCGGTCCAGAGAGCACAGTTGGTCAGTGTGTGATGACGTCCTCTGTAACCGTGACTCTGTGTCACACTCCTCACTGCCCTATGGAAGTGTATGGCCAATTTAGTATGGGGTTGTTTTGGTAGCTCTTTATTTCTGGCCCCCTGTGTGTCTCTAGCCACCTAAATAACTCTCAAATCTCACTCCCACCCTCTGTTCCTCTTTCTCCTCCCCCTCTCTCTTTTCTCTCTGAGTCTCTCTCTCGCTCTCTTTCTCTCTCTCTCTTTCTCTCTATACCTCTCCCTCCCCCTTCCTCTCTCTCTCCCTCCTTCTGTGCTATGCTGGTAGTTTTGACAGCAGACAGGACAGTGTTTTGGCTGAGCGAGCGTTCTGCTCCACAGTGAGAAATGGCCCATCAGAGGCCCTCTGGCATCCCCCAGCTCTGCTCTGTCACTCCTCCTCACCATTTATCACCGGAGTTGTCATCCTCCTCTCTCTCTCTCTCTCTCTCTCGCGCTCTCTCTTTTCTTTCTCTCTCTTTCCTCTATCGTTCTCTCCCTCTCTTCCTCCCTCTTTCCCTACCCACTCCCTCCATCTCCTCAGGGGCCCCGGGGTGGCTCGGCCACGCAGTTAAAAAAAAAAATCACTAGTGACACACGACGGGCCATCTCACGGGAGAGAGCTCTCCAAAGCATGTCGCCACATTCATCTGACCAGCGGAACCAAGGAAAAAAAGAAAGTCCCCACCTTTTTTCTTCTTCCAACGCCTCTCAAGTGAAACTTCTTTGACACCCTCTTTCGGTCCGCACTGTTAGAACGGGCAATCTAAAACCAACAACCAATAAAATAAGGAAAAAGAGAAAGGCTTTTGTTGGAGTTGAAGTGCCTCTTCTCTCAGCGGTGCTCTGAGCCAGCCCCTGTTGGTGGTAGTGGCGTTCATGGCTTGGTGGAGCCATGGTGGTGGTTCTCGGGGCGCGGCTCAAACAGCCGGCCAGACCCCTTTAATGTCAGCAGCGTCAAGCTCATAAGCACTAATTGGAAAGTTTGATTAGTCGAGCCACATGGAACAGCAGGCCCTGCTGAGTCCAGCACAGAGAGAGGGAAGGAGGGGGGGTAGAGGAATGGCAGGCCCTGCTGGGTCCACTACCAAGAGGGAAAGAGAGAGATGGAGAGAGGGAGGTAGAGAGAGCAGGGGGAGAAAGGGGAATGGCAGGCCACTTCAGAGGGAGGGAGCGAGGGAGGGGAATGGCAGGCCCTGCTAGGTCCACTACTGGACATAGAGAGAGAACGAGCGAGGAAAGAGCGAGACGGAGAGAGAGGGAGGTGGAGTCAGTGGGGGGAGAAAGACAGGAATGGCAGGGCCTGCTGAGTCCACTACAGAGAGAGAGAGAGGGATAGTTTGAAGTCCCCCCACTAATCCCGTTCTCTCCTCCTCTGCCCAACACGGTGCTGATCTCCAGGCTAATCATGATGACAATTTAGCATTTTTATTGAAATATTGTTTTTTTTCATTCAGGCATTTCATAAATTATCATGTTTTGTTTGTTATGATGAGTGTTATGTCAATTCCTGACATATGTGCCACCTGAATAACGACAGCTGTGGTAGCTGTGTCGGTAGTTTTAGTATAGCTCATGTTCGTGCACAGTACAAGTTAGTGTCTTTTGGATCGGTCCAGTATATCGTTCCTCATGTATTTGATACACGAGGAGCAGCTTACCTTGAAGGGATATGAGACTGTATATAAAGCCTTGTTATATATGGGGGCCCAGTGTCCCTCCACTGCCCAGTCAGCCAGTCAGGCCGGCCCAGTCAGAGTTCACCCTCTGAGAGACTAAGCCTGTGAGGTGTGACACCTGAGCGTAGCGTGAAGCCCAGGCTAGGTTAATCCCGTTAGCCACATAGCCTAGCGCACTCCATGACACCTAGTCAAACAGAGGTGCTAGCTAAGGCTATAGTATGGAGATAGAGTATAATATCCATAACATAGGCAAGAAGATGGACTGGGTGGGTGAGGAGATGGTGGGACCCGTGTGGAATAGATCAGTGTTTAGTGATATTGTCAGGGCCGGAGTGGATGGTTGGGGTGCCGGAACATAATTACAAATCATTTGTAGACTGCAAATTGACCGCGAGAAACCCAAACACTTGAAGCTGACTTTATGTTCAAGAATGAAAATTCCAGCCATTTTTTAAACTTTTTTAATGTTTTTTTTTTTAGAAAGCATAACCACCTGCAGGGACACCAGTTGGGGAGCCCTGACCTATAAGGTAGGAAGAGTAAAGCCTCTGTGGCCTTTTCTTTAGCAAATGTATGAAATGTCATGAGACAGACACTTTTTACATCATGTGTGTTTCTGATCAAATAGCCTAAATGGCGCCCTCTCAAATAAAAATGAGATTTGATGTGAATAATGTTAACAAACACACCATATCCTAAAAACAGTACAGGTCAAAGTCAAAGGACAATGTCCTATGAAATGAAATGAGGCTTCTCTCGACTGCTGTCCCGGAGTTTCACTCAGTGGGCTAAATTGTCATGATAAGTTTGTAGGCCTATTCGTCTATTTCTGATCTGATCATTGCAGAAAAGAAAATAGGCTATGAACTGCATTTTCCAAAATGATGCAGCGCCTAATAAACTTGGGTAGCTGACAGAGGCAATGCATGAGTTTCACGTTTGTGGCAGCTAAGAATCGATCCTACCATTTCTACCGATCTGCGTGCCAGTTATGATTTTCATATTTGCATTTTCATAGAAGTGTTTCATTTCAATAATTACATTTTCATTTCACAAAATCATTGTCACATGGTTACAAAAATGACTGAGAAGCTCAGCTTATTATTAGCGGTGGTCAGAAATTAGACATCCTCAAATGGACACTTTCCTACATTCAAGGTGGCCTACTTTATGCATGCTTGAAAAGTAGCCTACTTTATGCATGCACTCCGTCAACATTAACAGGATAGAGAAAGAAACCAGATAAATGCTCATTGCTCACATGGAGTGTTCCAAACATAAGACAATGAGAAAAATGGACAAAACTCGTAAATGTTGGTATGAAATACATCAAAACTTGTTTCTCAAATGTGTAGCAGGTTGTGAACTCTGCAAACAACTTTCCTACTCCGAGAATGAGAACGGTAAATGACTGTAATTATTACATGCATTAACAGAAATGAATGTAACCAAATAATGGGGATTAAGGGTGAATGTACTTCTGGAGTTGGTCAAAATAAATCATCAAAGGGCAAACAATTTGCATAACTAAACAATACATGCTCAAGAATTGGCGGGGGACAGCGGAGCACATTCTGGAGAGCTGGGTGCATTCTGGAGAGCGATGTGCCTGTATCCTTGCCACCCACCCCTCCCCTTCTTGTCTCAACATTTCAAATTATACTCAAGACACATCATCTTCACACATCTTGTAGATGCTTTTCACTGACAGCCACAAGTCCATAATCAGCTAGGCCTACTGTCACTTGTGATGCCCAACTTTCAGAATTCCCAACTAGACATAGCCCTACTTGCTTGTAATTTGAAACAATCCACAGCAACAAAAGAAATAAGAAGCTAAGTCATGGTCTCTGGTGAAGTCTTTTGAATTATTGGATTTATTTCTGTAAAGTAATTATCATTTTGGCAAATGTATTTCAATATACTTTAGGATGCGCCGACGATGGTAGCTGATATTCAGCCCTTGAAAAGCCAAAACTATTAGTCTTAAGTCTTGTCTGGTATCAGGACCATGAAGCCAATGCAACTGGCTACCACATGGATAGCCATTCATTAAAGTGCACTGTTTTGCCTAGGCTACTCTTCTACTTTGCTGGGATAGGAGGAGGGTGACATGTAAAAAAAAATATCTCGCCTAGGGCGGCATATCACCCAGGACCGGGCCAGGATATTGTACAATGGTTTAATTTGTTTATTTTTTACGATTCATTATTTGTCAAATTCAAGGGAGGGACAATGTGCACAATAGTTTCAGACCATTTCTTCAAGGGATTCATTTTCAACTGATGAGAATTCACACTTGTCGAAAGCAATTCACACATGGT
This sequence comes from Oncorhynchus mykiss, assembly GCF_013265735.2. NCBI lineage: Eukaryota > Metazoa > Chordata > Actinopteri > Salmoniformes > Salmonidae > Oncorhynchus > Oncorhynchus mykiss. Next base: position 64,867,474 of record NC_048574.1, on the reverse strand, counting down.
GAAATAATAGGAGTTTGTAATTCAATTTAGTTGAGATGGAATTGCCCTAAATCCTGATATGTGGTGTTTGCAAAATGATGAAGCAGCTATGGTTACGTGTTGTTTTGGAAACTCATACACTCGCGCAACACACTCACATACTGTACACACACACCAAAATCCAAGATGAGCTTACGTGACCAAATGAGATGGACGCCCCCTACACCTCCCACTAGTACCTAAAATAAGATTATCCCAGTCACCTCCTCTCTCTCTCTCTCCCTCTCTCTCTCTCTCTCCCAATCTTCTCCTCTTCTTCCTCTCCCTCCTTTACATCCTTCTCATCCTCCCAGCCCTACTACCCCATCCGCCCTCCTTCCCAAACCTCCACCTCTTTCCTCACCCTCCTTGAGTCTACCTCCCCTCTTCCTCCCACCCAAATGTTCTCACCATCCCTGCACTCCCTCCACACCCCAACACACACACCTACAAGCCCTGAGGGTAGGGATTCTGTAATGTGTAGTAGGAGTCAGCATCAGGCCACCTACTTCTCCCCCCTTCCTCTCCTTCTCCTCCTACCTGCTCCCCGACCTCCACCTCCTCCCCGAGGCTTACCGGCTATCATCCCCACTAGAGGGGGCCGTGCACAGACAGGTCTCCGTACCTCACATCCAATAGGAACCCCCCGTTGTGACGTCACATAATTTCTGTTGATCTACTGCACAGCAACGGAATCAACCAACGGAAATGCATCAGTGTTGACCCACTTTTTAACCAATGCCTCTTGTACAAAAAAAATACTAAAGCCAATGATCCAATTTCTACCCACTACATATGTACTCTGTGTCTGGGGGAATCAATTAATAGGACCAGTGTACTTTCTAGTTCACCCATTGCCTCACCTCAAAATTACCCATAAGCCACAAGTAAAAATTCAAATAAAAAAGTCTTAAGCCACTTTCTCCACTTGCAGATGCTAATTTGCAGCCCGTGCGCCACCCATTCTCTCTTTCAGGTGGATTTAATATGGCCACACGTTCATATTATAAAGCAAGCTAGTTTATAGGCTAGATAAGCTACTGTGTATTTTCCATTAGCACACACAAGCATGTCATGTTCATAGAAATAAAATTACCCGAACGGTCAAAGCCCCTCAGACCATTGGATTTTGACTTCACGTCACGGGATGTCAATGCTAGTCAATGTATTTCTATGGCCATGTGCTAATGATGATCGGCTGTAATTCAGGAAGCGGTGTGTCATCTAAGTGATGATTGGCTGTTATTCAACAAATAGTCTGTCAGCTAATTGATGATTGACTGTTATTCAGCAAATAGTGGGTCAGCTAAGTGAGGATTGGCTGCTATTCAGGAAGCAGTGGATCAGGTAATATTGTATCTTCCCAGACTCCTTCACTTTAGAATGCTAATGGTAAGCCACTCTGACCATGCCAGGAGCAAGGTTAACTCCTCTCCACGCATAGGTCTTAAGATTTCCTCCCTAGTGTACACACACACAGAATCAACTCCCGTCTCCACCTTAGGGCTGCCTCGGAGCAAGACATTGACTGAGTCACCACTCTGAGGCGATGCCGAAGTAGTTATAATTACCTATAATTATTCATAATTAGTCAATCATTTGATCGTAACATTCATTAACATATTGATTTTATTCATTGATTGTTCATTGTTTCTGGATCTATACATTGTATACATGAAATGAATAGCTTTGAGGTGATTCTTAAATGCACCAAACATGACTAAGTACAGTTATTAGTAAATCTTTGAATTTCAGTATTCATAGTCATCATTGATCCTTTTATTTTTTGGATCTATGGAATGTTCTGTATGTTTGTAGCTTCTGTAAAGCCACATACAGGTAAACGCCAGTTGTGGTGGTAGAGAATCACCAGGGAAATGCCCGGGTGTATCCCATCCTTCTCTTACTGCTGTGTTCTCGGAGCTGGCGTCGGTGCCAACCAGCCATGGCAGGTGCCTTCCTTCCTGGCATGAGCTTGTATCCATAGCAACCGCTTCATCATCTCATAATGTGAGAGGCTCAGCTGTCGAAGTTAAATTGACTTTTTTTTACACCCTAGAAAAACCCTCAATGACTTGGGTCATATAATTGTTTAGAAGTGGCGGTAGGGAGCATGGAGAGGGGCCGCGACCTCGAACCTCTCCAATCTCAAATGCAGAGAAAGAGGAGAGAGGAAGGGGGGATAGAGGGACAGAGGATAGAGGAAGAGGGCACTGAAAGGGGTTTCGATGGCTTTGAAATGAGTAAATGACAGGCACTCTTACAGGTTTAGCAGCTCAAGCCTCTCTGCAAGCACTGCTGCCCTGCCTCCCCTTTTATATCCTTTCCCCTCAGGTTGGAGTAGTATAGCTGCAGGCTGGTGCTCAGAGTGGCACTGAGGCCCCGTAGGAGATTTCACATTACCAAGACACCCATCCTTTGCCATCAATCACTGGCTCTATATGTGATACCAACGGTGAAGTCTCTCTTTTCCACAAAATATAAATTCAGGGTGAAAGTATCTGTCCGTTGGAGTGTATTGGTGTTAGGGTAGCTTTTTGTCTCCAAAATAAAACAAATGTTTTAACTATCACATGTTTCTTTACAATTTCCTATCTAAATAAAAAATAATCATAATATTAATAAAGTAAATATGAATTATACAATTGTATTTGTAGTCACTTGTGTTGGATGGAGAGAGATTGTTGAATATTGTGAAGAGTGTGTAATATTTATACTTAAACCTGAAAAAATATATCTCAGTATTTAGTTTAAACATAAACCTTAAGCCCATACACACACCATCTAAATTAAATTATAAACACGCAATCACGGCCTTCTCCACAGGCACCAATCTACGCTAGCAAAACGTAAGGATTGTTCTAGAAATGATTCAGTCATTACTGAAGCCCAGGTACTTGGCTGGAGTCCTTTTGATGTCTTTTCAGATAATATCTCAGATGAAAGGATCTCCTGCCTGCATCCTAACTGCCAGTGTCATCTTTGTCCTCCACCATTTAGTGCCAACAAATTATCCCAAACGCTCCCAATTCGGGAGGCATCCCCGGAGCGACACGTTGAAGGCATGGCGTGACACTCCCTGTGGGGGGGGGGGGGGGGTTTCTCCCTTCTATCTCTCCCCCGCACTAGGCCGGCTAACCCCCCAGTCGGAAGAGAGAGACAAAAATGACAAAAACACACTCTCTCCACCATTTACTTTTAAGTGGTGATCCTAAATATCTCCTTCCTCCATCTCTTCCTCCTCTCTTGCGTACCTCTCCGTTGACATCCCCCCCCTGCTAAGCAAAGACAACATCTACAATCATAAACGAACCTGAAACAACAGGGTCAGCGCTAAGTGAGTCGCTGAACGTCATGTTCTCTCTATGGTGCTTCTCCCAGCACATGAGTGATCTGTATGGGCCAAGGTGTTTGTTGCCTTCATTGTATTGCATAGGAATGCATTCTGTTCACATATACCTTGTCTAGGTACCCTCTTCGTCTTTTGTTTGTTCTGCTTTGAACCTACAGTGGGGCAAAAAAGTATTTAGTCAGCCATCAATTGTGCAAGTTCTCCCACTTAAAAAGATGAGAGGCCTGTAATTTTCATCATAGGTACACTTCAACTGTGACAGACAAAATGAGGGAAAAAAATCCAGAAAATCACATTGTAGGATTTTTAATGAATTTATTTGCAAATTATGGTGATAAAAATAAGTATTTGGTCAATAACAAAAGTTTATCTCAATACTTTGTTATATACCCTTTGTTGGCAATGACAGAGGTCAAATGTTTTCTGTAAGTCTTCACAAGGTTTTCACACACTGTTGCTGGTATTTTGGCCCATTCCTCCATGCAGATCTCCTCTAGAGCAGTGATGTTTTGGGTCTGTTGCTGGGCAACACTGACTTTCAACTCCCTCCAAAGATTTTCTATGGGGTTGAGATCTGGAGACTGGCTAGGCCACTCCAGGACCTTGAAATGCTTCTTACGAAGCCACTCCTTCATTGCCCGGGCGGTGTGTTTGGGATCATTGTCATGCTGAAAGATCCAGCCACGTTTCATCTTCAATGCCCTTGCTGATGGAAGAAGGTTTTCACTCAAAATCTCACGATACATGGCCCCATTCATTCTTTCCTTTACAGGGATCAGTCGTCCTGGTCCCTTTGCAGAAAAACAGCCCCAAAGCATGATGTTTCCACCCCCATGCTTCACAGTAGGTATGGTGTTCTTTGGATTCAACTCAGCATTCTTTGTCCTCCAAACACGACGAGTTGAGTTTTTACCAAAAAGTTATATTTTGGTTTCATCTGACCATATGACATTCTCCCAATCTTCTTCTGGATCATCCAAATGCTCTCTAGCAAACTTGAGACGGGCCTCGACATGTACTGGCTTAAGCATTGGGACACGTCTGGCACTGCAGGATTTGAGTCCCTGGCGCCGTAGTGTGTTACTGATGGTAGGCTTTGTTACTTTGGTCCCAGCTCTCTGCAGGTCATTCACTAGGTCCCCCCGTGTGGTTCTGGGATTTTTGCTCACCATTCTTGTGATCATTTTGACCCCACGGGGTGAGATCTTGCGTGGAGCTCCAGATCGAGGGAGATTATCAGTGGTCTTGTATGTCTTCCATTTCCTAATAATTGCTCCCACAGTTGATTTCTTCAAACCAAGCTGCTTACCTATTGCAGATTCAGTCTTTCCAGCCTGGTGCAGGTCTACAATTTTGTTTCTGGTGTCCTTTGACAGCTCTTTGGTCTTGGCCATAGTGGAGTTTGGAGTGTGACTGTTTGAGGTTGTGGATAGGTGTCTTTTGTAGTGATAACAAGTTCAAACAGGTGCCATTAATACAGGTAACGAGTGGGGGACAGATGAGCTTCTTAAAGAAGAAGTTACAGGTCTGCGAGAGCCAGAAATCTTGCTTGTATGTAGGTGACCAAATACTTATTTTCCACCATAATTTGCAAATAAATTCATTCAAAATCCTACAATGTGATTTTCTGGATTTTTTTTCCTCATTTTGTCTGGCATAGTTGAAGTGTACCTATGATGAAAATTACAGGCCTCTCTCATATTTTTAAGTGGGAGAACTTGCACAATTGGTGGCTGACTAAATACTTTTTTGCTCCACTGTATACATCTACATGATTTCATGATACTCAGTAATTAAACCCTTACAGAATTCATTTCATGTTGTAATAGGTACTTTTCTTAATCATATGGTAAGAACAAGAGCATTCTGGTACCCTGGCAGTGCAAATTAGCTCGTATCGTAGGTCCATAAGCGATACTTATTTAATCCGGCAATCTCAGCATTTTGCTTTTCCTTTTGAGCATTGTGTGTCGCCTCATACAGTTTGGCTGTTGTGCTGACATCAAAGTCTCTCTCCAACCATCTCTCATTATTTGGTCGGATTGCAGTTTTTCCCTGAGCAGTGTGACCTTTGGACAACACTAAAGAGGCTCAGTGGTGATGTCCGCTCCTTTCCTCTCCTCGGCCGGCGTCAAGTCCTTTATGGGCCGGTGATGAAGACTCATGTTTGGAAACCAAAAAATAATATCAAACAAAATCAAAAAATCGATGGTTTGATTTTGTGGAGAAGCTGTGAGCGAGGACAGTGTAATAGCTTGTTAATTTGAAAGTTTAACAGTGTGACAGGGATGCCACAGGCGTTATCACATGTAGTGTTTTGTTTGCTCATCCTATCCCTCTCTCTTCTGTCCTCTCCCAAGCACCATATCAAACAAGAGCCATTTGCAGTGGGCCCGGTAACAAGCATCTCAAACCTCCCCTCCCAAAACACAAAGATGGCCGCCGCTATTCACACACACGGTGCCTCCGTCTCCTTCTCATGGCCTTTGAAGTTGTTATCTTGTTAACATTTTTAAGACCTTCAGGGGCCAAGGTAGCGAGGGGGAGAGAGCGACGGAGACCCCAGGAGACGGGGCCGTTCTATTAGCACACCAGCAGCCCTCCAAAGATTACCATAGTTGCAAAGCAGGAAATTAGCCCACTACCTGCTAGGTTAATCAAATAGCACCCGCCGACTACGCCAAGGCCTCAACAGCAATGGCTGGCTGCAATACTTGATGACCGTTTCATGTCCAGTTTGAAAAATAGTTGGAAATAGCACTGGAACAGAGCTGATATGACTAATCTAATATGTAGTTGAGCTGAGGGCCAATGGCTTTCTGATTTCTCCTGGCTACCACAACCGGAGCTGCATGGGAGCAGAGTAATAAACAGTCTGGTACAGCATGCTTTTTCATGTATAATGGGCTCAATGAAAATGATTAAGTTAAGTTAAGCTAAATATGATTTGAATTATTATCAATGTATTTCACAGTGTTATCCCAGGAAAATAGTCAGTAAAAGGCCATGTCAAAATGGGGCAGAATTCACCTATTTATTTACCTATTTCATGTTTCTTCTTGCCAGAAGATAAGTGATTATGCATAATGACTATGTATAATGGCTGTTTCACAGTATTCACTGAGGTCAATAGACCTGATAAACTAATTTGGTCCGGCTAAGATAGCGCTGCGTAGGGACTGGGTGGGACTGGCTGCCTTGCACACAATAAAACCCATCAGAGGTGACAAATTAAACACAGTGGCAGAGCCCAAGCAATTGACCACAGAGAAAGGCCTGACACGGCGAGAAATACAATATCTATCAGCCTTACCTCCCACACAAAAAGAGAGAGAGAGAAAGAGGACAAAAGAGTGACAACAAAGACCGGTGTGCCAACTCCACAGCACAAATGGAAAGAAACGAGGGATGAGGAAGAAGGGGGGGAAGGCAGCCATGACAAAGAGCAGGAACCAAGCAATGTTTACACTCTAAAGGAGCACAGGGTGGGTGGAAGGGGGCGATGCGGGTGACAGGAAGTAATAGAGAAACATCCCAGGGCTCAAGCTGACGGGTTTTGGTTGTGATTATTTTGTGCCCAATAGAAATTAATGGTGAGTAATGTATTGTGTCGTTTTGGAGTCACTTTTATTGTAAATCAGAATAGAACATGTTTTCTATACACTTCTACATGAATGTGGATGCTACAACGATTACGGATGATCCTGAATGTATCGGGAATAATGACGAGTGAGAAAGTTAGATGCACAAATATAATACCCCCAAGACATGCTAACCTCTCACCATTACAATAACAGGGAGGGGTTAGCATTTTATATCATACCCCCAAGACATGCTAACCTCTCACCATTACAATAACAGGGGAGGTTAGCATTTTATATCATACCCCCAAGACATGCTAACCTCTCACCATTACAATAACAGGGGAGGTTAGCATTTTATATCATACCCCCAAGACATGCTAACCTCTCACCATTACAATAACAGGGGAGGTTAGCATTTTATATCATACCCCCAAGACATGCTAACCTCTCACCATTACAATAACAGGGGAGGTTAGCATTTTAGGGGCGGGTATTATATTTGTGCATCTAACTTTCTCACTCGTCATTATTCCCGATACATTCAGGATAATCCGTAATCGTAGAAGTGTGTAGAAAACGTAGAAGTGTATAGAAAACATGTTCTATTCTGATTTACAATAAAAGTGACTCCAAAATGACACAATACATTACTCACCATTCATTTCTATTGGGCACAATATTATCTGAAACGGAACCAAACAAACATCAAATGCATTCATCAACTTTGTACAGTCACAAGTTTGATGTAGTCACTGTGAGCTAGGAATATGGGACCAAATACTTAACTTTTGACTACTTTAATTCATATATTAATGAATCCCCAGGGGGGGATTATGTCCAAGAAGTGCTGTATTTTCTAAATGTTTCACCCGTTATAGATGAAAATACGCTCAAATTAAAACTGACAGTCTTAAAATCCAAAGGGCTGGAGTTCAAGCCCAAAATGTGTCACTGTCCCAATTATTTTGGAGCTCACTGTATACTGTCCTCTGGTATAACACGGAATGAAGAGCCTCACATTCAAATCGCTGATGCATGTTGTTACTGTATAGTGAACATACAGTACACTTAATGTCATGGACTGTGAGTGTGCAACAAGAAGATATAGATTTAATTACAGTACTCTATATAGTATAGTCATAGCAAGAAGGAATACACAGGGACTGGTTCAGGACTCTCACTAGGTTCAGTCAAGAAGGAACACACAGGGACTGGTTCAGGACTCTCACTAGGTTCAGTCAAGAAGGAACACACAGGGACTGGTTCAGGACTCTCACTAGGTTCAGTCAAGAAGGGTATATGGTGCTCATGAATAACATGGCACTGGGTTAAAAACTTTAAATAAGAGCCTAACATCTAAATCACTGAAGCACATAGTTCCTGTATAGTGAAGCAATATGGCACGAGGGGGAGTGGTATATGGCCAATATACTACCGGCTAAAAGGCTGTTCTTGGATACAGCAAAGCCCCAAGGTACATTATTGCTATTATAAACTGGTTGCATACATAATTAGAACAGTAAAAATAAATGTTAGACGGTTTTATATGCCATGGCTTTCAGCCAATCAGCATTCAGGTCTCGAACCACCCTGTTTATAATAAAAACATACAGTGTGTAAGCATATGTCACTGTACTGTCTGTATGTTATGTTTGGATTTCCACCAAGATGAAAGATTTGAATACAGTATTATATTTTCACTGAGTGTACAAAACATTAGGAACACCTAACTAACATTGATTTGGACCCCCTTTTGCACTCAGAACAGCCTCAATTCATCGGGCATGGACTCTGTAAGGTGTCAAAGTGTTCCACAGGGATGCTGGCCCATGTTGACTCCAATGCTTCCCACAGTTAGCTGGATGTTATTTTTGTGGTGGACCATTCTTGATACACACGGGAAACTGTTGAGCGTGAAAAACTCAGCAGCGTTCTTGACAAAAAAACAGTTTGCCTGGCACCTACTACAATACCCCGTTTAAAGGCACTTCAATCTTTTGTCTTGTCCATTCACCCTCTGAATGACGCACATACACAATCCATGTCTCAGTTGTCTCGAGGCTTAAAAATCCTTGTTTAACCTGTCTCCTCCCCTTCCTCGACACTGACTGAAGTGGATTTAACAAGGGAGCATAGCGCTTTCACCCGTATTCACCTGGTCAGTCTATGTCATAGACAGAGCAGGTGTTCCAAAGGTTTTGTACACTGTGTATTGCACTGTGTTATACTAGGTGCCAGCAGTTTGAGTCATACAACAAGGATCAAAGTTGATCCCTGTTCAGGAAGGGAGGGGATGTATCCAGGTGATTCCATGTTGTGGAGGGGATGTATCCAGGTGATTCCATGTTGTGGAGGGGATGTATCCAGGTGATTCCATGTTGTGGAGGCGATGTATCCAGGTGATTCCATGTTGTGGAGGGGATGTATCCAGGTGATTCCATGTTGTGGAGGGGATGTATCCAGGTGATTCCATGTTGTGGAGGGGATGTATCCAGGTGATTCCATGTTGTGGAGGGGATGTATCCAGGTGATTCCATGTCGTGGAGGGGATGTATCCAGGTGATTCCATGTTGTGGAGGCGATGTATCCAGGTGATTCCATGTTGTGGAGGGGATGTATCCAGGTGATTCCATGTCGTGGAGGGGATGTATCCAGGTGATTCCATGTTGTGGAGGGGATGTATCCAGGTGATTCCATGTCGTGGAGGGGATGTATCCAGGTGATTCCATGTCGTGGAGGGGATGTATCCAGGTGATTCCATGTCGTAGAGGGGATGTATCCAGGTGATTCCATGTCGTGGAGGGGATGTATCCAGGTGATTCCATGTCGTGGAGGGGATGTATCCAGGTGATTCCATGTCGTGGAGGGGATGTATCCAGGTGATTCCATGTCGTGGAGGGGATGTATCCAGGTGATTCCATGTCGTAGAGGGGATGTATCCAGGTGATTCCATGTCGTGGAGGGGATGTATCCAGGTGATTCCATGTCGTGGAGGGGATGTATCCAGGTGATTCCATGTCGTGGAGGGGATGTATCCAGGTGATTCCATGTTGTGGAGGGGATGTATCCAGGTGATTCCATGTCGTGGAGGGGATGTATCCAGGTGATTCCATGTCGTGGAGGGGATGTATCCAGGTGATTCCATGTCGTGGAGGGGATGTATCCAGGTGATTCCATGTCGTGGAGGGAATTTAGTGCCGCTGGACGGTCTTTGACGTGGTGTTTTCATATGACGAGTTACAATCACATTTTGTGTCTCATTCATGTGTGGTAGTGTATTGTTGTGACAGCCTTGACTTGAAGATGACGTTTGGATGAAACGAATAGCAATTTGAAGGGCTTTTCAGACACGTTTATATTCACATTAAGGAGAAAAAAATTCCAACACCGGTATGGTTCATTCATTCATTTTCTTCACGGCACCATAGCAAACATTGATATCAAACGTCATCAATCAGTTGTTGGAACTGAATGATGTCATTTTCCTTTAGTTCCCTGATGGTTACTGTATGAAAACACACACACACACACACACACACACACAAACGATCCAAGGGTTCCTTATGTCACTTCCTCTAGTTATCTGCTCCCCTATGGATTTCTGTATCTATTCTCCAACAGGCTGTATTACCTGTCCACTGCCATGGCAAGCCCATCCATCACACCCATAGAGAGTTGCGATCTCTCCCAGTCCCAGTCCCACCCGGAGACACTTTCACCCGGCCGCGCTGTCCACCGTACACAGCCCCTCTGGAGCTCACAGCTCAGAGAACCAGTCATCATGAAAACATAGTGGCAGTGCAGGACTGGGACTGCATATTGTGCACAGCCCCGTGGCATGTTCTGTCTTGTCACTTCTCTCTGTTGTGTTGTTCCCCTGGCATTCTCTTCCCTCTCCTCTGTTAGGTCATGGAGGGACAGAGGGAGGGATAGAGGGATGGATGGAGGGATGGATGTAGGGATGGATGTAGGGATGGAAGGATGTAGGGATGGAAGGATGTAGGGATGGATGGATGGATGTAGGGATGGAGGGAGGGATGGAGGGATGGATGGAGGGATGGATGTAGGGATGGAGGGATGGACGGATGTAGGGATGGATGTAGGGATTGATGGATGTCGGGATGGATGTAGGGATGGATGTAGGGATTGATGGATGTAGGGATGGAAGGATGTAGGGATGGATGGATGGATGGATGTAGGGATTGATGTATGTAGGGATGTAGGGATGGAGGGGTAGGGGAGGAAAGATGGTAACATCCACCAGAGGGTGATTTTGTCTGGCTGTGGTGACACTTGAGTAACACAGGGAGATGCCGGTGTGCTGGCAGACACACACACACGGACGACTGCACGCACAATATACACACACATTCTAATGTTACACACAGTCTAGCAGACACACACACACACACACACACACACACACACATTACACCAAATTGTTCTTTACAGGTGCTGCCTTACCCTGTATTCGGTCCTCAAATTGTGATGTTTCGGAGAGGTGGCTGCACACTGTGCCGTGGAATCAATTTTCCTCCTCCTCTTTGTCAGCCAGAGAAAGAAAAATAGTTTTGAGGGGCAACTAATTTGAGATAGTGATTTTATTATTATGCAAACAATGTGCGGGGCAGAGCGTCGTGATTTCTGATTGTGCACTCCTTTCCAGCCAGAGAGAATCAGAGGTAATTGTGGTCGCCATTTTGTCCTCCCTCCACATTTACACACTGATCACGTCTCCATCAAGGGTTGTGCCACACATTAACATTAACCTGATACATTGGTAACACTGAAACACACACTTCCACATGGGCACGAATGCACACACACATACACACACACTACAAAACAACACTTTATCAGACCCGGAACCACTGCTGTTGCATATTAACTCATATTGACACCCACATGACGTGCTAGTTGCTACACACATTCATTCCGGTGCACACTTAGGCCTTGGTAATGCATATGCAACACAGAGAGAGAGGGATAAAGAGAGAGAGCTAGAGAAACGTCTCTGAAATATTGTCTTCATTTTGCATGAAGCACCGGTGCTCGTTTGCTTGTCAGTTCGTTACGCAGAGAGAGAGAGAGAGAGAGAGAGAGAGAGAGAGTAAAATGAAGGTTCCTCTGAAGTCACACGGCTATCTCTTCCAGTCTCAGGTCTCTGTCAGGGGTCCCTTCCTATCTCCATAAAAGTGAATACATAAAAACACTAATTAAAATAATTACTAAACTATGGTTTTAATTCAAAAAGTTTGTGCTCAAGCCAGCCAAAGCTTTTCGGGAGGGATTTTATGATTTTTGGAATTTCAACGGGGTGGTGGTGTTTGTTTTTCTATTATTATTTATTTATTTATTCATTCTTTATCGTTGTGGGTCTGATTGGACCTCCTGTGGTGTTGCTCTGACAACTCTGCAGCATGTGCAGATGCGATATTAATTAATGAGGAATGCATGAAAAATCTATTATGCTAATGGTCTGTTTGTCATTTCTAAAAATAAAATAAAAAAGGTATCAAATTGGGTCAGAGGAGGAAGAGGGATGTTAGGAGAGTACTGGATGAAACTGGTGTAAGATTAGTATATGAAAGTTGTTGTTTGACAATGCCATGTTTAGCGGGTTAACGTTACTCAATGTTGGAGACAATGGTTATCAACATGAGCCGGTTAGTCGCTGTACTGTACTGTACATTTTGCGAGTGATTTTTTTAATAGTGGATGGTTCTTTAATATAATGGAATACTCTGGGTTATGGTGGCGAAATGGTCGCAATAATGGAAGTCTCCTCTCAGCATGTCGTGACTGCCACAAATAACCATACCAGAGTTGAAAGGAGGTCTTTTCAGATGGAAGGGTAGGGCGCCACAGTACACTCCCATTGCAATTTGGAGGAGCTTTCCTGTGCTGAATATTTCCAGCACCACAGGAACTTCCACCCATCCCTTGCATTCTGGCCAATCCCTAGCCTCCCTCCCCGCTTGGCTCCCCAAATCTAATTTTCGCCTTAGCAACAGGCCTCCACTCCACATTTATTTTGCCATCCCATTCATTTGTGTGCCTCGCTTTTGATTTGCCCACTAACCTCCCTTCTCTTCCATTCCTTTTTTCTTCCATTTCTTTACCAACAACCGACTCTACCCGGATCCCAGAGTCTGCTTTCTTTAACTTGTTGTCTTTACATAGTTCCTGTTTTGTGTTTGACGTGTTGTATGCTGTATCTCGACACAGACAGAGACAAGAAAAAAATCCAATAATTTAGTTCTGAACAGAACTATATATTTTTTTGTTTCGTTCCACTGGTCCATCCATCAAAATAAAGTTCTGAACCAGTTCGACCCCAAAGAAACGTTCCGGTTGATATCGTTCCTTTCTGTTCCTTTTGTAATAAATGTTTTCACATTCAGCTCAACATATTAAATCACTTCACCAATCAGTGCGGATAGAGCAGCTTGCTATGGAGTGGGCAAGTTATTGTTTACATGCATTGGGCAGACAAGTGTAGGGCGCGAGATGCGACTGACATTTTGCGGATGGGGAGAGAGTTAGAGAGGGAGGAGGAGGAGGAAGCTTGCCTTGAAGCATCGGGCATCCTGTTTTGACATGCATCATCTGAATTAGGCCCACAGAATTGTACCTACAGAGGAGCTGCTTCTACGAAGGAACTTTGAATGTCTTTAAAATTCTGACTGTTGGCTTAACGTTGGACCTAGCGAACAGTTTTGTGTGGTGCATAGTGGCACCAGACTTAAAATAAAAACACATTATCTTGTGTAGTTAATAAATCCAATGTGAAACGTGATAACTACATTATCCTCAATTGGCACTGAAAAAGTGTATCTATCCAGGCAGACATTGGAATGAGTTTGAGTGACAGAGTGGGTGCTTTGTATAGGCGCTTTGTTGCATTTTTTTTGTGGGACTGAAAAAAAAAATGCCCAGAAAGTAAAATAACTTAGAAACCGTTTCCCATGCTTTTAAAATGATGGTTCTGTTCCGGGAACAGTATAGATCACTTTCATTCCTGGTTCTGATCCTGTAACCATTTCCAACCCCTGGCGATAAGGGGACACAAACTATCGTGTCAGAGGGAGAGATATGATCAAATGGATTGTGACAGCACTTTATTGGCAGAAAAAGGGAGTGCTAGCTAGCATGCTCATCCAGCCCCAGGAGAGGTGACTCAGTCGAACCCCACATCTAGCCATGCCCCTTTGGACACGTGTTTGGTCGTTCCCGTTTCAAATGATGTTTTCAGCTACACTTTTCAATCAGTGGGTAGGGACGGGTCACAGTTCAAGCATAGTGAATCAGACAGACTGGTTGAGTTATCCATACAGACGTGTCCACAGTTACATCAATATTTTACGGCAGATAGCCTAGCGGTTAGAGCACTGGGCAAGTAATTGAAAGGTTGCTGGTTCGAATACCTGAACTGACAAGGTGAAAAATCTGTCGATGTGCAAGGCACTTAACCCTAATTTTCTCCAGCGACTCTGTGGCACTATGACTGACCCTGTAAAACAACACATTTCACTTCACCCATCTGGTGTATGTGACGATAAAACATTTTATTGTTATTTGTATACATGTTTTTTTTTTTTTTTTACTGTGCATTTCCAACATTTCCAGTTGCTGCAGGAGTATTTCCCTGCTGTAGCAAACTGGCTCAAATAGAAAATTCTACATCTGTAGTTGTAGTAGCTCTCGCAGGACTAAATTAAAGGTTTATGTCTCATGAAAGCTACTGCAGCATAATAGCAAAAACAATATACGGTATCACGTTAACACAGTATAGTATACATAAACTACATATGTACATTAGACTATACCAGCGCGTTAATTATCTACTCACCATAGCTCCCCTAACCATACATAAACTACATATGTACATTAGACTATACCAGCGGGTTAATTATCTACTCACCGTAGCTCCCCTAACCATACATAAACTACATATGTAGTTGGAATGAAAGGAATGGAAAGGTATCAAACACATGAACCATATTTGATACCATTCCATTTATTCCATTCTGGCCATTATTATGAGCCGTCCTCCCCTCAACAGCCTCCACTGGTATAGTCTAATGTACATATGTAGTTTATATATGGTTAGGGGAGCTACGGTGAGTAGATAATTAACCCAATGATGATGACATGAATGAGGACCAGATGCCTGCTGTCTACACACACACACACACACACACACGCACACACTTAAACACACACACACACAGTCACCTGCTCGCTCTCTTCCTCCACATCTGTTCTTCTTGTTTTTCCTCCTCATCACTCCTTCCTCCTCCTCCCTGCCAATTCACAGTTTGCTAACCAGATGCCATCCTAACTGTAGAAGGGATATGATTACAGCCTGCTAGTAACTCATTCAACTGACTTATGTGCATTCAGGTGTGTCTATCTACAGTTGGCCTGCTTGGACATGAACACTGTGTCTATCTTCATTGTGGGGAAGTGACCTGATATAATGAAAATAGACAGTCACAGCTCTGGATGTGCTTGTAGACTAAATTACGAAAGACTGAATGAACCATCCTGTTATTCAATCATATTATTTGGTATTAAGTAAGAATTGTTATCAGGGGAATTGGTACATACTCCGTGCTTCACACAAGTGCCAAAAAAAAGACGGGAAGTCAAAGGCGGTCAAAAGAGCCAGAAAGGAGGGTTGAGAGCACCTCTCGACTGAAGATGGTGCTGGAAAGCCTTTGTGAAAAGAAACCCGTTCTCTGCTCTCCTTGTGAAAAAGACACGATGAGAAGACTTGTGTCTTTGTCCTTCATCGGTGACGTTATTTATTAATTGTATTAAAAAATGTATTAGGCTTGCAAGATTATAACTATTGACCAGACTTAACCCATATGAAGGCGTAAATACCCCTTCTGTTAACAGTTCATATATCATACAAAATACTATATCACACATGTATATTTTATGTATCTATTTTTTGAAGTCTCCTCGTCTTTACACGGTATGAAAGATACTTTTACAGCAGCAGCATAACCGAGTATTAGCCAAGCTTAGAGACCAACGTCTCCTGCCACTCCTCTCTCCTTTTCAAGGAACACACATGAAATAGTGTTCAGAACCACTGGGAACCTGCTCATTTTAAAGAAGGAACAAAGTCGTCCATTGTCGTGGGAGACCATCATTCTGACACAATTATCTCAACTCCCCGCTGCTCCTGTTCTCTGTGGTAGTCTATCAACTAGCCAAATGAGTCCTCTCTCATCTGAGAAATATATTCATTATCTATACGGCAATATGAATACATATGCCCTGGCTCCTACCTCCTGCCATCCACTCTACGAGTAGGACTGGTTCTCTAGTCGTGTTCATATTCTCTATTGGTAATTATCTCCACCCTCTTGAAGGTCAAAATGCTTCTTAGTGAAAGAAAGAGAGAGAGACGTGAGAGAAAAACAGATGATTTTATTGAATTTAGTTCTCAATTAAACTTGACCGAGGGTAATGGGCCATTGTGGGAATATGTTGTGTTCTCAGTGAGTCAACATCAATGTGTATCTGAGTACCTGGCTTGAGTAGTTGTTAATTATGTGTTGGCACCTTAAAGGTCAAGAAGGTGCATCCTGTTCTGTGGGATTTGTTTAACTCAGGCAAATACAATTTACAAATAAATAACAGTATACATTTGAAAGCCAACACATGATTTCCAATTGTATTTCCCCAAAGTTTGCACATATCTTTTGAGAATATTATAACAATAGAGGCAATTGCCAGACAATTGTAAAAGTTCAAGTCATGATGAATCTCTTATTATTAAAGGTGTAGTCTAACTCACTAAACCTCCTTTTCCTGTTAACCAGGTGCCCCTCCCAAAATACTCCACTCCATCCCATCCTCTGACCCCGTTCCTTTTGTTATTTTTGTTTCGGGTTCACGGTGATGAGCTCTTGTGTGGGGATAATCGGGGACTAAGTGCTAATTGGTCCATAGACAGCGTTACTGTACACTTTTGACACATTATTCACACTTAACCACTCGACCTGGAACAAACGTTAAAGCAATTACTGCTAAGAGCTTTTCTACAAGGAAAAATGTACGAAGACTTTGGGTAAGAGTCAATGAACGCCGGACGGAAAGGATTGTGACACACGTGGCCTGAATGAGTATGATAAATGACTGTGTGTTAGCTCTTTTGGAAGTGGTGCTGCTCTTTTGGAAGTGGTGCTGTTCTTTTGGAAGTGGTGCTGCTCTT